>NC_143027.1:36322500-36485000 GCF_057628025.1 Oncorhynchus mykiss | reverse complement strand
GCATGTCTTCTATAGGAGTTTGTTTGTTTCTATACTAGATACTATATTGTTTTCTGGTTTTATTATTGTGTGCAGCCCAGTCACTGGGAGTGTAAAGCATGTGTAACTCTGGGGCCCAGCAGTGGTCGAAATGTAGCTACATTAAAACTGCGTAGTTCAACACAGACACACTACTCACCGACACAGTCGCAGGTTGGGAACTCAGCCTGGAGGTCCTTGGCGGGCATGTCTAGCAGGCTTTTAGTGGGCGTGTCCAGGTAGCGTAGCGGCGACTCCAGGAAGCCTTTTAGGGAGGGGTTGAGGGGGAAGCCGTCCTTAGTGGGGGTGTCGTCCTCGCCCCCCTCAGAGAATGATCCAGTGGTGGAGAGGACAGCCACGTTCCCATTCGTCTCGATCTTCATGCGTTTGGGCAGCGGGGACATGGAGGGGGAGAGAGGCACGGTGAAGGGGTCTTCAAGGACGCGGTGCTGCTGCTGCTCCAGATGGACCTCTTGGCGCAGCGAGAGAGGCAACTGGGCCCCCTCGGGCTGCTCCTCCATGGGGCTCTCAGTGCAGGGCTGTGTGGCGGAGGGGTAGGATGCTTCACTCACACCCCTTGTCACATTCTCCTTGTCCACCTCCATGTCCTGGTCTGCTGGTGGGGCTGTGGTAGAAGCTAAGGGAGTAGGGCTGCAGGACTGGGTGGCGGTGCTGGACGGTGACGCGGTCCTGGCTTGTCCTGAGGTAATGTTGGGCTGAGACTCTATCACCATGGGCTGGGCTGAGGCTGAGGGGGACTGGTCCTGAGGCTGGATCTGAGGAGGGCAGGGCACTGGGGCCGAGGATGAACTGTCCCCGAACTCTGCCTCGAACTGGAGGATCAGCTCCTCAAACTTGGGGTCCAGGGAGCTGAGGCCTGGTATGGACTGAGAGGTGGTGGAGGTCTGTGTGGCGCCGGCCTCCCCTGAGCTAGCCGGGGCGTCCGGGGCTGCAGGGAGAGGCAGAGGGGTTGAGACGGCTGGACTGTTTACAGAGAAGGCAGGAGCAGTGACAGAGCGTGCAATAGAAGAGTTTAAAATGGATACCTGAGATTGGGCCGGGGTTGGGAGGCCTGCGGCAGCCTGAGTGGGGTTACTGAGGAGGGGGAAGGTAGGGAAAGGGAGAGAACCTGAATGGGCGCTGGCCAGAGGCAGGGCTCCGATTATGGTGAGTGGAGACGGTTTTTGTATGGAGATCTGGCTGTGAGGCAGGAAGGTTGGCAGGGAGGCCTTCTGCTTGGTTTTCTTGATGACTATGGTCTTGGGTTTTGGACCTGGATAGTGCAGCATCCCTGGCTGCTTGAGGAGCGGCGATGTCCCCACTGTGCTCTTCCTCCTCTTGGGCTCCTTGGGCTCCTGCTTGATGGCCACAGGGATGAGGTGGCCCTCGGGGCCCATCTGTTGGGGCCACCACTTGCGGAGGTTCTGGCAGGCCTGGGTAGGCCGTGGAGGGCAGAGGCCTGGGGGGCCGGGGGGGTTAGAGAAGAGGTTCCTCTTGTGGTGAAGGTGCTGCTGCAGGGCTGTCTGGGTGGAGTAGTGGATGGCTGTGCTGCCCGCGGAGAGAGGTGGACCAGGGTACCCAGGCTGCTGCTGGCCGTTCATCAGGCCGTAGCGACCGCCCATGTAGGCACAGGCAGAGCTCTGGTACTCCCCAGAGTTTACCTCCTGCTTGACCTGAGGCATCCCTGGTTCCTGCTTGATGTGGTGGTGTGGGACGGGCAGCTTGAAGGGGTCATTTATGTACTTTCCGCTGGAGTCCCCCAGTAGCTGTTTGAGCTCGGACATGGGGTCGCCAACGCTGTGGCCACCGGATGGAGGGGCGAAGTGAGACTGCTGGGAGTCTGAGTTCATCATCATCCACCGGTTCCTCTGCTCTTGGATTCCCCCAGGGGCCTGCTGCTGCTGCCACTGCTTAGGGTGGGGGCTGCCTGCCTGGGTCTGCTCGGGGAAAAGCAAAGTGGAGGACGGGAGAGGGGAGGCGTGGGCCGGATGACCCTGGGACTGGGGTCTGTGCTGCTGCTCCCACGACCCGGAGCTCTGCTGGGGGTACAGTCCAGGGGGGACAGATTGTGACCGCGAGGAGGACAAAGAGGACATGGGGCCGGGGGAGGAGGGGAGCAAGCGGTTGCCGTGCTGGGGGTGTAGAGGGGGTTGTTGGTGGCTGGTGGAGGAGGCCTGGGCAGGAGGGACCACAGTCTGGGGGGCAGTGGCAGACAGTTGGGTCAGGGCCTCGATAGCTATGGCCGTCTGCAGACTGACGTTCTTCTCCTTGGCAATGGAGAGGACCTGAGGGGAGCAGGGGACAGAGCCTGGGCGTTGGCCCTGTTGGTGTGGGTGAAGGGGTGGACAGGAGGGCGGGTTACCTCCATTGACATGGGGGTGAGGATGGTGGTGGGGGTGAGGGGGCTGCTGTGAGTGTGGTGGCTGTTGATGAGGCGGCGTGTCGGCGGCCATCTTGGAACAGGGTGTGTTGTTGTCCTGCTCCTCCCCTGCCCCTGCCTGTTTGAGCCTCTTTTCCAGCCACTCCAAGTAGTCTGGGCAGTCGGGCCCATCACAGTCACAGTTTGGGGGCTTGTGGCCGTGCCTCGCTTGGCTCAGGGCAGTCTTCAGGGCAGTCTTCAGGGTGGTCTGCAGGGTGTTCAAGTCCTCTGGTGGGCTAGCCTGGTCCCCTCCCTCTGGGGCTTGGAGCCTGGCTTGAGCCGCGGCCCCTTTAGCAGTGCCCATCTCCTGGTTGAACTTCTCATACAGCTGGGCGGTGTAGGACTGGGCCTCGGGGATGGGGGCCAGGGAGCCCACATTAACGCTGGCTGAGAAGGCTACCAGATTGCGTGCGTCCTCCATGTCTGCCTCGTGGACGGGCTTCCCAGGAGTCCTACCACTACTGCTCCAGCCACTGCAGGGCAGCTGCTTCTGGGGTTGAGGGGCTTTGCCCTGCCCAGGTACCCAACCCTGTCCCGGGGAAACACTACCTGACCGATGGGGCTCCCTCTGGGTGTCCAGGCCGGCTCCACCCTCTTCATTGGTGTCACTGGGTTGCCGGATCACCCCATTGGTTGGTTCCAGGCTCAACGAACAGCCTTCTTCGAGGCGGTCATGTGACCCAGTTTCCATCTGGCCTCCTCTTCTGGGGCCATCCACTGAACCAGTGTCCGAAACAGTCTGCGAGAGAGAGAGGGAGGGCACAGAGGAAAGAGGTTAGAGACCAGAAAAAAATGTATAGGAACTGTGCTCCAAGTTGGAATTAGCAATAGCAATCAATATATACATTAACAACAAGTTTTATTCAGTTGATCTTAGCTTAAAATCATACTCAAACAAAGCATTCACAGAGAAGGGCAAATCAAGATATCATAATGATTATGACAGGGCACTGGCTAGAATCCATTCCTCATTTCAGATGTCTTGGTTTGGGTTCCACACACACGCACACACACACCACACCACACCACACACACACACACGCACACGCACACGCACACACACACACACACACACACACACACACCACACACACACGCACACACACACACACACACACACACACACACACACCACACACACACACACATACACACCACACCACACCACACACACACACACGCGCACGCCAGTTGGGGAAATGAATTAAGTGTTGCTTCAACAGTGTTTCCACAATGATCAGAGTGTTCAAGTCACAGACCATGTGACAACATTGCGCAGTAATGCTCACGCTACTTACTACACACAGCAGTCAGCCCATGTAAAGATTTACCATCCCTCCCAAAGGCACAAAGGACCACACAAATTATCATTTAAAAAGTAATCAAATATACAAAATTCATGGCAATTACCGCCACATATCTGTTTCACTCAAGGAAGAACGAGGAGAATGCTGTGAACTACGGGCAGCATTACTGCATCTCTACCATAAACTTTCAACTCCACTTCCCTATTTAAATGTCAACATATTACCAGTGTATATATTAGCTCTATACGTTGTCAATGACTGTCTATTAGCCAAGCGGGGTTCCTGGTTCCTGATCCTGTGGTCCTGAACCTCTCCCTCCCTTAGGCCTTTATGACTGGTGCATTCAACACCTGTCATATCACCATGAGGTAGGACTAGACACGCTCAATAAATGCATGATGGGTCAACAAACGCAATAAGAATGTGTCAAGGATCTAGAGAGCAAAGATGTAGCAAAGAGTGGTGTGGTGATTAAGCAATAACGCCCGAAGGGGTGTGGTATATGGACAATATACCACGACCAAGGGCTGTTCTTAAGCACGACGCAACGCGGAGTGCCTGGACACAGCCCTTAGCCATGGTATATTGGCCATATATCACAAACCCCCGAGGGGCCTTATTGCTATTATAAACTGGTTACCAATGTAATTAGAGCAGTAAAAATACATGTTTTTACTGTTGTTTTTATATTTCCTTACTTATCTATTGTTCACCTAATACCTTTTTTTTTTTTACTTAAAAATTGCACTATTGGTTAAGGGCCTGTAAGTAAGCATTTCACTAATAGGTCTACTACACCTGTTGTATTCGGCGCACGTGACAAATAAACTTTGATTTGATTTGATACCGGTGGTGTACGGTCTGATATACCACGGGTGTCAGACAATTAGCATTCGAAGCTCCGACCGCCCTGTTCATAATACCAAATCATGTGCATTGATGGTCCACGGTGACATTCCTGATGCCATTTCGTAAGATGATAGTAGAGCCTTGTATGACTCTCACTTCCATTAGAGTCCATTAGAGATAGAGCACGATGATCTCATCTGATTGTTGACGCTGCTCATCCCAATACATTAGCTGTGATGACATCACTGTTTACTGGAGCTGCAGAATGAAGGCTGCAAGGTGATAAGACTATAGGGGAGGATCTGGTCTCCTGGCTCCTGGTTTTGGAGGGGGAAACTAAAAGTGACATTTCGACCGTGTAACCAAAGCACTGCTGTTGTCAAAACACACTATGTTGCTTCAAACAGCCTTCTCAACATGACACTGACTTCAAAACAGGTTGGAAGTGCAACCGATCTGTGCTTGAATCGTGTATCTGCAGTGACACCCCTTAAATGGACATCATGCAAGTATTGGAAGGACTGGGTCTGCTGTTTTGCAATATGACACTGTCTGTCAGTGGTGTGTATAAAACAGGGAGAACCCAGGTCTGAAGACGATTCATTATGATCTACTGTGTTTGAGGAGGCATAGCAAACAAAGATAATCCAAGTACAAACACAGAGTACAGGTAATGAATATGCACCACAATATGCACCACAGTTCAAAAGTTTGGGGTCACTTAGCAATTTCCTTGTTTTTGAGATAAAATCCCCCCCCCCCCCCCCAAAAAAAAAAATGTGTCCATTAAAATAACATCAAATTGATCAGAAATACAGTGTTAATTATTCTTTAATCAGAACAACAGTTTTCAGCTATGCTAACATAATTGCAAAAGGGTTTTCAAATGATCAATTAGCTTTTTAAAATGATCAACTTGGATTAGCTAACACAATGTGCCATTGGAACACAGGAGTGATGGTTGCTGATAATGGGCCTCTGTACGCCTATGTAGATATTCCATTAAAAATCAGCAGTTTCCAGCTACAATAGTCATTTACAACACTAACAATGTCTACACTGTATTTCTGATCAATTTGAGGTTATTTTAATGGACAAAACCAAGGACATTTCTAAGTGACCTCAAACTTTTTAAATGTAGTGTATGTTTAACCACTTCTACACTGAGACACAAATCCATGACACACTGAGTATCCAAATAACCAAATAACACATTTCATATTTTTGACTTTGCCTCGGAACATCTTCAAGTCCTATTCTACAATAGCCTAAACTAAATAAGGAAGTCTTCACCATGGCACTGTGGACATGTCAGAACAGGGAGTGCAGTGGCATTGAGGCTATAGCAGGTGAAAGGCAAGCCCTGCTCTTTGCCCCAGACAGACACACGTTGATAACGCTTGATGTCCTGTGAGCTCAGACAGACTGAGCTCTATGAGGATTACACACAGTCATAATCATATCCGTACACTATGTTGTACACACGGTACATACTGTATACTACACCGCCATGCGCACACACCGTTTACTGCACACACTGATCCACATAAAGGTAGACTACACCATGTCAAAAGGCTGCCTGTACCTAGAATAGGAACTAGGCTGGTTTGTTGTTTTGAGTTATGATCCAACAGGTCTGTGTGTAACGCAGACTACATCACATCTATATTCACAGTGAGAACACAGCTCTCGTTTGTAGCTCCTACAGTTGGTTGACAGCTGAAGTGGACCAGACACCCTGCTTCCCGTGATTTAAATATATTGAAATTAGCCTTTTGAAGTGTCTAATTATTGGACGGGCCGCTTGCTCGGGCCCTTTGAATTCACCTTCTGTGCCGGGTGTCTGGTGGGGGTCCCTGGGGGGGGGGGGGGGGGTGAACAGCCGGCCGGCGATACGTGAGAGGCCCCACGTTGCCCCATCACAGACTGATCATCAGACTGAGCTTAGTGGATGGGGGGGGGGTGAGACAGAGTGAGTAAGAGAATTGCAATATATTGAAACAGCGTGGTCACAGAACTGTACAACCCAACAACCCCAGAACCAGTCACATTGTTGTTGTTCATCTCCGTTTCTCACAGTCGATGAACTGAGACACTTCCTCTCACACGTACAGCACCAATTGAATCGCCGGTTCCACACGCCCGGCTTCAACCCAAAACACTTTAACAACACGATCATAACGACAGTTCTCATACCCAGCCAACTGGGACTTCACAGATGTATTTAGCCAAATGAGACTGTCACAAATACCTTCTCTCTCTTCATGCACACTGCGTTATACACACCGCGGCACGCTTACACCTGCGGGCACCTACCACGGTGCTTCTGACAGAGCAGACCACGTGCTCGGACAACTACTGGCGCTGTGTGAGAGCCTACTCTTTCCTGCCAGGACACACACACACACACACACACACACACACACACACACACACACACACAAACGGCACGCACCGCACAAGGCTTCCAATCCAAAACATCAACACGCCCAACCAGAAGAGACTGCCTAACCTGTTAGACACCCTAAACTCTGAGACTAGTCCCTTTAAACGACACACAGGCAGTACGTTGCCGGCTAAACAGTCAAGCTGGTCTATCCTAAAACTGGACCACTACGCGTTTGTCCCCACCTCACGTCCCCACCTCCACCAGACCAGAACAGATGCCTCCAAGGTTGACAGCACAAAGTCAAAAAGGAAGGAGGGTGGGGAGACAAAGGGGGTGGGGGGCATAAAGCCTGGGAGTAGACATAAATCCAAACAGTTAGACACACGACACCCTCCCTCTCTCCTTCCTTCTACCCCCCCTGGCTTTCCTGCCGTGTCTGTCGTCGAGAAAACATGGAGGAGGAACCATGAGAATAAAACCCAGAAAAGAGTAGAGAGCCCCACACAGCTTCAGTACTTACATGGGTCTAGACGTCCTGCCAGTGGAAGTGGAGAGACACAGCAGGGAGAGGAGGGGAACATGCAATAGTGGTGCTATGAGGGGAGCCACTAGCAATGTGGTGGAGGCTTTTTTGTTGTTGTTGCGGCACACAAGCACCGACACGCACGTACACACACACGCACACACCTCCCCCCATGGAACTCACGGCCGCTCTCTGTCTCTTCTTACAGCCGTCACTTTCTGTTTTCTCCTTTTTCCTTTCTCATTACCTCTCTCTGCTCCTCCCTTCCCTTTTCAATATCCTTTTTCTTTCTCTTACACTCACAGTCTGGTTCTACTTGCAGCCCCCACCCTCTCTCTCTCTCTCTCTCTCTCTCTCGCTCACTCTCCCTCCCCCTCTCTCTTCTGTGTGTGCAGAGCGAGAGGCCATTATCTGAGGCACAGTGGGCACGTACGAGGGAATGGAGGAGTGTGCAGTGAGCAGAGAGAGAAAGAGAGAGCTCGGGGATGGACGCTAGCGGCAGCCCTAGAAACAGCAACACATTGCAGGAGAGCGAGAGCTGTTACCAGGCAAAGCTCTCTCTCTCTCTCCACCAGCACAATCCCTTAGTGAATAGGAACACCTTGAATACATAACAATGTGTTTCGGATAACATGATGTTATGTGTTTTAGTCTATCTAGTCAGGTCTAGTCATTTGGGTAATCTAAGAGCGGAGCGGTTTCTGAGCATGTGGACGCGATGGAAACCACTAGGCGAACGCCAATCTCAGCGGCACTTGCTGGAACATCAACAAGAAAATGAGATCAAAAAGCAACAACATTAAAATGTCCACATATATGTGGTTTGAACTCGACCGATTCAGACTCAGACTTTCTCCTGCGAGACAAGCTGTACGTCCATCTTTCTGTTTCTGTCATAGTCCGTTGGTCGTTACAAAGCCGCTGACAATCTCTCTGTTCGTCTCTCTGTCGTCTACCACAACAACAACAAAAAAAACGTTAATAGTAGCTACTTCTTTACAGGTCTGTTACCTGCCCCGGCTGCTGATGTGTCGCTCAATGCGAGGTGATGCCCGGGGGAAGAAGAGAAGCCTAGGACTTGTAAAAGCGAGACGAAGCATAGCGAGTCTCCCACATACCAGAGGACAGCGATGGCTTGAGAGGACTCTCAAAGGGTGCCAATACGTTTCACACTCAATCGTTTCTAAAGCCTATAATCTCCTGATTAATACATACGCGAAAGAGGGAGCAAATGGATTGAATGTGATTGAGAGATGGGGACAAAGACTACAGGACTGGAGGCTGGGGAACTGCACAAGCAGCAGTCGATGGCCGTTTGGTAACATACAGATACACAGGGATAAAGGAAACCAGAGGGACAGTAGAGACGAGAGGAACATCGAGGGGAGACTAAGGAGAGATGTTGAGCTACAGCAATGCAACAGTCACACACACACATAACAACCTAGTAAGTTGTCTTATTCGTGTGACTTCGGCTCGATCGAGAGAGGAGACCATGGATAAGAGGAGGACGAGGGAGCAGAGGAGCAGCGATCGAGCGGCTTGTCGCCTGACAGAGACCGTCCGCAGTGGCATGGTGCTACTAGAGACATCGACAAACGGCAACATCATTTGCACCGACGTCTACGAGGACAGAAGTGATTCCGCTCTCTCTCCTTCTCCATGGCGTGCCTGCTTTCCCTCTCCTCCCATCCGGCCGGTCGGTCACTCTGTCCCGCCAATGTTCTCCCAACGTTATCCCCTCACCATTGCTTCAGCTTTAGCACCACCATTGCTAGCTCACTCCACATGCTACCCCTCTGACCGCCCTTCTCTCTGCTCCTTCTCTTCTCTCTGTCCCCTCTCTCTATCTGGAATCAGATTTATCAAAGAAGAAGGGGGAAAAAAACATGGCCGACACGTCTCTCCTCCATGCAGTTGAGATCCTTGTCAGCTCCTGCACAGTATCGTTTTATTATTATGAATGAGCATGTGGACTCTGCGCATTGGCTGGATTTATTTGAGTAATCTCTCTTTCACTCTCTCTTTTTTCCGCTCACACTTTCTCTCTCGTGTTTTCTGTCCATTCCTTTCCATCGCTCCAGGTTCATGGCAGACAGTGTCACTCCAACCCTGTCGGAGGCTTTCGTTGTCTGGCCCTGTGACTCACACAGTCCTCCACCAGCGCTGCCTGGCATTCACACACACCGCACGCGTGCGCACACGCAACCCAAAGACAAACACGGCACAACCCAAGCTGGTGCCTAGTAGTAAAGGGAAGTGTGTTGTGTCACATGTCCAGGAAGCACCAATGAGAGCGTGAGTGAGAGAGAGAGAGAGAGAGAGAGAGCTAGTGAAAGCATGTAGTTATGACATAACTGTTACATCATCAGAACCCGCCCGGCTGCCCCGCCTCACACAGGCCGGACTTAAGTCTCATATGACACCGTGTGTAGACCCCCCCCCCTTACCCCAATACACACACACACACTCGCATTCATTCACCCTCCTGACTAGCGCTCGCTCTCTCCCGCTGTGCAGTGACACAGCATTTCTCGCTCTTAGAGCAAACTTAACCGTCTCCGTTCAGCGTAACACACTCATCTGCTCAACGCCAACAAGAGAGTGCATGTACAACAAAGAAAGAAGCAAACTGTGTAAACCCCCCCCCGTGTTTTAAGAACCTGAATACGATATGAATTCCCAATATGAATTTGATTAGCCCCAACCGATATCTAAAAGGCTGTTCTGGCCATGTCATATAGACAGTTCAAACAGCGTAGGATAATCCAAATGCTTTTAAGCAACTAGCGGGCCAATCACAGGAGGTTGGGAAGGGCGGGCTGGTGGTAACGGCTGGAGCAGAAACAGTGGAATGGTATCAAATACATCAAACACACGGTTTACAGGTGTTTGATGCCATTCCATTTACTCCGTTCCAGCCATTAATGTGAGCCGTCCTCCCCTCAGCAGCCTCCACTGGCCAATATATAGATGCTTTCTGCAGTGGACTCATAAAGGGACAGTTTACCGGACACAGATTAAGCCTAGTCCTGGACACTAAAATAATTTAATGTAAAATCTCCCATTGAGTTTGTTTCTAGTCCTGGACACTAAAAGAATTTGATGTAAAATCTCCCATTGAGTTTGTTTCTAGTCCTGGACACTAAAATAATTTAATGTAAAATCTCCCATTGAGTTTGTTTCTAGTCCTGGACACTAAAAGAATTTGATGTAAAATCTCCCATTGAGTTTGTTTCTAGTCCTGGACACTAAAATAATTTAATGTAAAATCTCCCATTGAGATTGTATCTAGTCCAGGACTAGGCTTAATCTGTCCCCGGTAAACTGGCGCTTTATGTATAGGACGAGATAAACTAACATCCACTCTTGTCAAAGTTAAATGTGAAAAATGATTTTAACTTAAATCGACCCACGATGATATAAATCTATACACATATTAGCCCTATATTGTAACCATATGTTCCAAAAGACTAATCAAAACCAAAGGAGACTATTTTACTCCCAAATGGCAGAAACTATTGTTCTGTGATCTCTTCAGCAATACACCAGAGAGAGGGGTCCTTATGTCTCAACCACCTGCAGACACAACTGTCACGTGTACTTTGAAGTCCTTCAGGCAAACCCCTGACTACCTTGTGTTCCCTAGACCCAAACCGCCAGACAGTCACAACAACTGAAGTCCTTCAGGCAAAACCCTGACTACCTTGTGTTCCCTAGACCCAAACCGCCAGACAGTCACAACAACTGAAGTCCTTTAGGCAAACCCCTGACTACCTTGTGTTCCCTAGACCCAAACCGCCAGACAGTCACAACAACTGAAGTCCTTCAGGCAAACCCCTGACTACCTTGTGTTCCCTAGACCCAAACCGCCAGACAGTCACAACAACTGAAGTCCTTCAGGCAAACCCCTGACTACCTTGTGTTCCCTAGAACCAAACCGCCAGACAGTCACAACAACTGAAGTACTGCCAAACCCCTGACTACCTTGTGTTCCCTAGACCCAAACCGCCAGACAGTCACAACAACTGAAGTCCTTCAGGCAAACCCCTGACTACCTTGTGTTCCCTAGACCCAAACCGCCAGACAGTCACAACAACTGAAGTCCTTCAGGCAAACCCCTGACTACCTTGTGTTCCCTAGACCCAAACCGCCAGACAGTCACAACAACTGAAGTCCTTCAGGCAAACCCCTGACTACCTTGTGTTCCCTAGACCCAAACCGCCAGACAGTCACAACAACTGAAGTCCTTCAGGCAAACCCCTGACTACCTTGTGTTCCCTAGACCCAAACCGCCAGACAGTCACAACAACTGAAGTACTGCCAAACCCCTGACAGACATATTTTGTTTCCAACTGTAAAGAACACAACTAGCACATAGACAACTCTCAAGCATTACAGAAATGAGCAAAAGTGAGTGCTCTGCTCTCAAAACACTGCAGGGTAGCCACTCTGCAAAAACTGGTCGAATAAACATTGTTTCCACGTCATTTCAACCAAAAAGTATAATGTGAGGATGTTGAATCAACGTGGGAAAATAATTGGATATGGAAAAAGTCATCAGCGTAAGGGAATTTAGTCTTTTTTTCACCCAACTTTAGCTAAATCCAATGACATGGTGAAATGTTTTGTCGATTTTACGTTGAATTCACGTTAGTTGACAACTCAACCAAATGTAAATCAAAACTAGTCGTTGAACTGACGTCTGTGGTCAGTTCCATAGCAACAAGTGGTCAGCTGATGTATAATAACAAGACAGTGCTGGTTTAATGAGGGGGCCTAAAGAAGGAGAATGTGATGATTTTAAAAAACAAAAGGGCAATTCAACACTTACGGTAGGAGTACTCTATTTGAGCATGAGGTGCGTGGTATGTGGTAACTCAGAAATGAAATAATTATCTGACTAGTTCTCAGATTTATCAGTAGATGTGATTCCACATCTCAACTCTCCCTCTCTCTCTCACAAAGCATTGTAGGAGTGATGACAGAATAGAGTGAGTGCAGCTGGGGCCGTGTGTTGGGTTCACCTCTTTCTACCATGACTAAGACGGACTGACTCATCTTTTCCTTCAAACAGTCACCCACACACACTGACAAAGAAAACACACACCCCCTCACACACAAATCAACACATGTACGCGTTTACTGTATCAAGAAGGCACAGGTGGTGGGTGAAACTCAAAGAATGTATCATTTATTTCTACAGGGTACAGAGGAATCCAGCTCTCAGTGTTGAGGAAACAGCCAATACAAGACAGCATGTAAGCCTAGTGGCTGATGCAACTACGCTCAACCCTCTCACCTTATTTGTAGGGAGGCTTGTGTCAGAACATACCATATGTCTTAAGTCACATCTTCTAAAACACCAGAGAGGTCTAGGGCGTTGTACAGTGCAAGTCTTCTAAGGAGTAACATAGCCTAGGTCAAATACCATCAATAGATTAGGCGGTCCAGCCACCCAAATTAGATCATTGCTCGAGGTTCCTGACAGAGCAGAGACCAACCCCCAACCTAATGTTTTCCTGTCAGTCCCTGACCCCATCCCTCCATCCCCCGACCCACGTTACACACCCTACTCCCTTCCAGCCTCATGCCATCAAGGTCATCTGTTCTGATACACACTTCATGTAACACACAGAGAGAGAGAGAGAGAGACGCACACAGGCAGAGATACACACAGGCAAACGCCTGGGGAGCACAAGAAAACAGGGGAGCACACGCAAACTGGGGAGAACACGCAAACTGGGGAGAACACGCAAACTGAGGAGAACACGCAAACTGGGGAGAACACGCAAACTGGGGAGAACACGCAAACTGGGGAGAACACGCAAACTGGGGAGAACACGCAAACTGGGGAGAACACGCAAACTGGGGAGAACACGCAAACTGGGGAGAACACGCAAACTGGGGAGAACACGCAAACTGGGGAGCACACGCAAACTGGGGAGAACACGCAAACTGGGGAGAACACGTAAACTGGGGAGAACACGTAAACTGGGGAGCACACGTTAACTGGGGAGCACACGTAAAGGCTCTCTGCGGAGTACAGGCTGGCTGGCTTGTGTAACACACTGTTGCACCCTCAACAACTACTGTGATTATTATTATTTGACCATGCTGGTCATCTATGAACATTTTAACATCTTGGCCATGTTCTGTTATAATCTTCACCTGGCACAGCCAGAAGAGGACTGGCCGCCCCTCATAGTCTGGTTCCTCTCTAGGATCCTTCCTAGGTTCCGGCCTTTCTAGAGAGTTTTTCCTAGCCACTGTGCTTCTACACCTGCATTGCTTGCTGTTTGGGGTTTTAGGCTGGGTTTCTGTACAGCACTTTGTGACATCAGCTGATGTAAGAAGGGCTTTATAAATACATTTGATTGATTGATTGATTGATTGATTGTGCTCTCACTCACACGCATACAATGACTGAAGGTGGTCCCAAGTGGCTCAGTTAGTGGAGAATGGCGCCTGCAACGGCAGGGTTGTGGGTCCGATTCCCACAGTGGACCAGTATGAAGAAAGAAAATAGTAGTATGAAAATGTACGCACTCACTACTGTAAGTTGCTCTGGATGGGACCTTCTGCTAAATGGCTGAAATGTAAACAAGGGTCATTGGGTGTGTTGGTGAGGGTGAATGAGCAGGTGCCGAGTGGAACTGGAAGTGTAGCATAGAATACAGATATCTCAGAATCTATCCTCGTCGTTCCGCTCAACTCCTTCTCTCTGTTTTTCCTTCCTTTGTCTTATTTTATCTCACACTCTACACTCTCAGAAGAAGAAAAAAAGCGTTACCTTTTAGGCAGGGTTTCTGTTGTGTGGCGCCAGACATCTGAGAAATGTACCGGACCCATATGCATTGGGGTGCGTAACCTGATTAGGGCGTCCACCCACGGTGCTCAGAATGACAGGAATCACATTTACATTTTGGTCATTCATATTCACAGAACATGCAAATTGAGGATGAAACGATGTGCCGGGGCCCTTCTTACCGAATCCTGATGTGCACTTTGAACATGTTAGAATAACAGTCCACATTTACTTTTCCTCAGCCAACAAGATGAGTAATGAACAGCAGAATCACTGGCCTATGTCAATCTACTATCACCCATAGCAGAAAAGCGTACCTATTCCATTGGTCAGCTTGTCAGGAAAGAAAAGGTCTATTCCAAACCGACAGTTGCGGGACGATAGATCCCAAATTCATACAACGAGGCTACATAAGAATTTAAACAACGTTAAAAGGAATGAGTCAGATGCAACAGATCAGAACTTTTAGCTTAAAATGTTGATAGACTATGATGCTCAACAATGCACACAAGGCAGCAAGCAGTATCCTCGGGAGAGTTCGTTCCATAATGCAATTAGCAGGAAAACACAGTTGTCAAAAGGGCACGGCACATGCGAGCGGTTTCATGTGACAGAGAGGTACATATCAATTTGAAATGTAGAAAGAGGTGAGATCTAATAGGCAAAAACTAGCATGGGTTGCTAATACGACTTGGGTTGTGTCTTTGGCTACTGGACAATGAAAGAAAGTTGATACAAAATAATTGCCTCCACAAATATGGTCTGATTTTGGCTCGGCTACTTTGAAGCAAGGTAAGACATGCCTCATAATATGTCTAAAAAAAAATGTTTAGGTTTCAAACAATTAAGTATATGTTTTGAAAATGCATACTGCTTCCAGATCATTGCAAAGTGGCGTTTTTATTTATCGGCTTTTCAAAACAAACAAAAACATTGCCCAAAAGACAGCTAATACCGGTTAATAGAAAACCCTGAAGTTTTTACTATTTCTCTGTCTTTCTCCATCTGTTTCTTCTTTCTTTCTCTCTCTCTTATTTTCTTTAACTCTGTCCCTGTCCTCTCCTCGGTGTTGTCCCTGACCTGTGAGCTCCTCCTCTGCTCTGGGCAGGGACGGAGAAGTACGGAGAGGGGGACAGGGAGAAGGACAGAGAGGTACGGAGAGGGGGACAGGGAAAAGGACAGAGAGGTACGGAGAGGGGGACAGGGAGAAGGACAGAGAGGTACGGAGAGGGGGACAGGGAGAAGGACAGAGAGGGGGACAGAGAGAGGGACAGACAGATGGACACAGAGAGGGAGAGGGACAGAGATATGGACAGACAGGGGGGACAGAGAGCGACAGACAGATAGACAGAGAGGGACAGAGAGGAACAGGGAAGTGTAAGGTATCCACCGTGTCATAGCTCCTGACTCTGCCCTTCCTGACACATGGCACGTGCAAGTCAGCACGCACACACACACAGCCCAGCTGGGAGGGAGAGGTCTGCCTGCCTGCCTGCCCCACTACACCACTCCTCACAAAGAGAAGGGGAGAAAGGAGGAGAGGAGGGAGGGAAAGGGAGGGGGCGGAGCCACCAAAAGCACTCCAGCACCAGCAGAGGGGGAGGAAAGTGAAGGAGGAATAGTGTTTTTGAAAGACTGGTCTTTGTGGGAAAGACTTGGGACTGAACGAAAAAATAGAGGGAAATATGAGGAGGCAAGGAATGGGTGGAGGGAAGATGGTGGAGAGATGGGGGGGAGGGGTGAAAGGGTGAAAGGGTTTAAAGTAGTAGTGGAAATAATACCCGTACATACTGTAGTTGACAAAGACAGTAGAATTGATAGCAGATGATGTCACTAACGCAATGAGGTTATACTGTTTAAATCAGTACTAACTTTCAGTTGGAACACTTTGGGGAGGAGTCTGACTTACGACCCATCCATCAAAGACAGACAGACAACAAACAGTACAGGGAGGGAAAATATTAGAGAATAAAACAACTACGGTGCAACAACATAACACCTAGGGGGAGGGCTACACTGGGAGAGAGCGAGAGAGGGGGGAGAGATAAAGAGAAGGAGAGAGAGAGAGAGAGAGAGGGAGAGGGAGCTAGAGAGAGAAATGTATAGATAAAAGGGAAAGAATCGGGTGAGAACCTTCCCCAGCCCCTGCATGGCGGCGTGTTGCTAACATTAGCCCCCCCCCCCCCCCCCCCCCATCATATGTTCAAGTCAAGTGCAGCCCGTTTTAAAAGGTCCAGCGATCTCCTTGCCTGTCGCGCTGCAGAGAACCTATAGCATCAATCGCCTTGCTCTGTGTCATGCTTTACATCAACTACTACATACCCTACATATCCAACAACCATGACGTTTGTTGTAAACAAACATTTTCAAGCCACTTGAGGCCCTCCTGTATCGCCTATAAGTTTGTAGCCTACACTCGTAGAAAAAAAAGGTGCTATCTAGAACCTTAAAAGGGTTCTTCGGCTGTCCCCATAAGATAACCTTTTGAAGAACCCTTTTAGTTCCAGGTAGAACCTTTTTAGTTCCATGTATAACCCTTTCCACAGAGGGTTCAACATGGAACCCAAAAGATGTCTACCTGAAACCCAAACGTGTTCCACCTGGAACCAAAAAAGGTACTCCTTTGGGGACAGTTGAAGAACCCTTTTGGACCCCTTTTTTTCTAAGAGTTTAGCCAACTGGATCCATGTGTTTTCACACCAGACTCCAATACTGTATCATGAAAACTCAAAACAGAGCTACAGGGATAACTTCTAAATCCTGTCATATAGTCATGGTTTGGCGGAGAAAGGTTGTGGATTGGCTGGATTCATTACTGTACTATACAGAGTTGGTTCCTGTGTAGTGCTGTACTATACAGAGTTGGTTCCTGTGTAGTACTGTACTATACAGAGTTGGTTCCTGTGTAGTGCTGTACTATACAGAGTTGGTTCCTGTGTAGTACTGTACTATACAGAGTTGGTTCCTGTGTTGTACTGTACTATACAGAGTTGGTTCCTGTGTAGTACTGTACTATACAGAGTTGGTTCCTGTGTAGTACTGTACTATACAGAGTTGGTTCCTGTGTTGTACTGTACTATACAGAGTTGGTTCCTGTGTAGTACTGTAATATACAGAGTTGGTTCCTGTGTAGTACTGTACTATACAGAGTTGGTTCCTGTGTAGTACTGTAATATACAGAGTTGGTTCCTGTGTAGTACTGTACTATTCAGAGTTGGTTCCTGTGTAGTACTGTACTATACAGAGTTGGTTCCCAGTCTCCGAGAGAGAGAGCAGCCAGCAGAGAGGTGAGAATTTAAGACATGACACAACAGCCTCCTCCTCCTCCCTCCATTCATTTTTCATTAACCGTGGCAGGCAGCGGTGCTCGGCCGCTCAGCCATTCTGTCCTCCAGGAGAAACCAGACGCCATCCGGCACGGACGAGAGCCACAACACTTCAACCACACAGGGCAGCGCCAATGAACCATGCCAGGACTTAAGCCAAGCCACGGGCACTCAGTCAGCCCCACAGACAAGACCCATGACGGGGAAGAAACATGACTGGGAACTGGGACGAGCGTCTGTTAGAGAGCATTAATTAGAAAAGACACATTACAAGAGAGCTGCTGATGACAGTCAATCCCTTCTTGACATTTGAGTGGTCCCTGGAGTCTGCATCAGGGGAGGTGAATTAGTGGGTGAATGCAGAACATGAATCAAAATGTCATTTCGGATCCCATTGGGGCTCAATATGTTTCCTGAGCATCTTGGTTGGTGAGTAATACGGGGAGACAGTCACTTGATTTGAAGTGGTTTGCATAACGGTTTGATGATTTCTGAGTAATAATTCCAGAATATCTGACGTAACCAATGGGAAAGTAATCACGAGGAATGATTGTTCGTTGTGCTCGACAAGTTTCGTTCTTAAGACGTTGCGAGCTGTCATCTATAGGACACGAGTGCATTGAGACTCATAGCGGAAAGCACTGACACTTGGTCAATCACATTCAACAATCGGCTCCATTTGAGTTCAATTCCTCTACACGGGGGCACTATAAAACCCCACCTCCTCAATCCAACAAACAGTAGATGGACATTTGGCAACAGGCATCAGGACCATGATTACGTTTCCATGCACAGTAATAATTTGATATTAAACTGATTATGGCAGTAGGCAGATAATGCAATAGTCATGCAAACAACTTACTCTGCTTATCTAAAATCGGCGTCAGGTCAAAGTTGAAGTAAGCATACGCCGATTAAAACACCTGGTTTCCTGAGCCATCTTTCAAATGATTAGGACGTGTCAACACCTTAAAATCGGTGTTCCAGGGGTGTATTTGATCTGTGCATGTGTTAGCACCAGCCGAGAGAGCCTCCCTCTTTTGCCCGAATCAAGTGAGTTCAGAACAACTGAATGAATGAAGTGAGTTCAGAACAACTGAATGAATGAAGTGAGTTCAGAACAACTTAATGAATGAAGTGAGTTCCGAACAACTGAATGTATGAAGTGAGTACAGAACAACTGAATCTATGCGACTTAGCAGTCGTTTTCACATACAAACTTTATATGTCCGAACTCAGAATCAAATACGCTTCCCAAAAAGAACATGGTCGCTGTGGTGGAACGTTTATTTTGACTAAGCGATTTTCTGCATTTATCAGAGTCCCATCAGGTAGCCTGAATTCAGATATGTCCATGTAAACAGGATTATTGGGGAAATAGATTGTTTATTTTTTTAAATGTAACTATTATATTCATCTGACTATCGACAGTAATCGCATCATTGTCTGCCTGTAACCGTATTCAGTGACAGGTCAACAACAACAAAAACGACGCTGAATGTAACTAACCTGGAAGGCCGCACGCTCCCCCCCCCCCACACACACACACACACACATGCAACCCATCTCATCACAGTTCAAATTACAGTGATGTCATCTGCCACTCACTGTTACCACATAAACGAGGTCACGGTTAACCCTTTCTAATCTAATCGAGGGTGGGGATTCCACAACATGGCTGTGTTCCAAATGACACCTTATTGCTTATATAGCTAGTGTTTGACTAGGGCCCATAGGAGTAGGTTGTCATTTGGGACACAGTACAGTTCAACCAAACCTGCTAGCGCTGTACTTTCCATTTGTAATCAGAAACACAATGACTAATTCATGTCTTTGCTCCGTCTACCTTTCCGGTAACCAGTCTACATGTATCTGCAGATGGTGGAAGTGCACATTTGATGATAGAAAAGGAAATAACTGCGTATGAAGAGAAGAGAAATCACGCCAGCACAGTCTGTTGTAACCGCTCACGTTGCTCTAGTGTTTCCTGAAGAGATACTACAAAGACCAGTAACCCTTCTAGAGCTGAAACTAAATGTTAAAAAACAGCAGTGTATACTTAAAATGTATACAATATATGTACAGTTGAAGTCGGAAGTTTACATACACCAAAGCCAAATACATTTATACTCAGTTTTTCACAATTCCTGACATTTAATCCTAGTACAAATTCCCTGTCTTAGGTCAGTTAGGATCACCACTTTATTTTAAGAATGTGAAATGTCAGAATAATAGTAGAGTGATTTATTTCAGCTTTTACTTCTTTCATCACGTTCCCAGTGGGTCAGAAGTTTACATACACTCAATTAGTATTTGGTAGCATTGCCTTTAAATTGTTTAACTTGAGTCAAACGTTTCGGGTAGCCCTCCACAAGCTTCCCACAATAAGTTGGGTGAATTTTGGCCCATTCCTCCAGACAGAGCTGGTGTAACTGAGTCAGGTTTGTAGGCCTCCTTGCTCACGCACGCTTTTTCAGTTCTGCCCACAAATGTTCTATAGGATTGAGGTCAGGGCTTTGTGATGGCCACTCCAACACATTGACTTTGTTGTCCTTAAGCCATTTTGCCACAACTTTGGAAGTATGCTTGGGGTCAATATCCATTTGGAAGACCCATTTGCGACCAAGCTTTAACTTCCTGACTGATGTCTTGAGATGTTGCTTCAATATATCCACATCATTTTCCTTTCTCATGATGCCATCTATTTTATGACGTGCACCAGACCCTCTTGCAGCAAAGCACCCCCACAACATGATGCTGCCACCCCTGTGCTTCTTCCTTGCTGAGCGGCCTTTCAGTGTATGTCGATATAGGCACGGTCAACATAAGTGTCTGTAAACTTCCGACTTCAACAATATATATATATATTTGTATATTGTATGTGTACACTGGAGAATTAAAGAGTGAAAACTTGATTTTTATAGAGTGCTTCTTCAACAGGGCGTTGTTTGTGTGGATGTATGAGCCAGTCTTGACTATTTTCCAGAATGATCCTTGAATCATGACAACAACAGATGGTGACCAACAGCCTCAGCTGATGAGAAGTATGTGTCAGCACTTGGACCGTAGTAAGTTCACTGAGTTCAAAAGTAGCATGACAACCAATTCCCTGACCGTCTGAACATGTATAACGGAAACCGTGAGGATCATTAGCGCGACAAGAAAAGCCTACGGCTAAACTTGAATCTCCTTCCTCATATTCAACTGGCCCAAACTCAACTTTGACAACCAATCTTACAATGAAAGAATCCATTCAAAAAACAAGACATACGTCAGAATACTGGACATTGATTAGCTATGCCAGTCTCTCTAAACAGATCGCCAGTTCAGCGACAGCATGGGCGGAATCCTCCGTCTGAACCCAGAGCTCAGAGATTCACCTCGTATATAAACACACAAGCGTGCCACGACTTGGCAGACCAGAGAACAGCGGCGCGCCAGCACTTAGAGGCCACGTGCTAGAGGTTACTATAGTTCACACACACACACACACACACACACACACACACACACACACACACACACACACACTCTGCCAGATAAACATGTGCGCATGCGTGTCTGTCTGACCCGCTAACTTTTACTCCCTCGGCCGACTTCCGAACTCTGAGAGGAGGGCCCGATCCCTGGCTCCTGAACCTGTGGGTACGGTTCCTCCTCCTCTCCTCTTTCTCTCATCCTCCTCCTGCTCTCGCTGGCCGCCTCTCTCATCACATGCCTGGATCTGCCGCCAATCGCCGCCCAGCCCGGGACGCTTCAAACCCGGCCCAGCCTCGTCGCCTGCCACTTAATCACAGCAACCTAGCACAAAACGCAGCCGCCAGATAAAGCCTGCGCTCTGAGCTAGCAGCCATGCAGCCAGCTAGAGGGGGAAGATAACTAACTAACTACACACTGCACCGCGCTGCAGTATAAGTCTGTTCACACGCCTGCCTTTTTAAAGGCCTCTCTTCTCCTGTGAGATGGAGCTCAGACAACTCTGAACACAAACCACACGTGGTCACCGGCATGAGCGCCAACAGACAGATGACATGTGGATGTCTATTTACTGTCAGTTTGTCTGTTGATCAAGGGCTAGTGTAAAGCTCCATGATATAAGTGCACGCGTGCACACAAACACACACACACACCGGTTTCTGCAGCACTATATGCCCTTCCTCCCTTCTAACGTCTGCAAGCCTCCAACTACTCTTCTCTCTTTTAAACCAACAACACCAAGACAAACAGAACAGACACACGGGGAAATCGCAGACAGATGACAGCCCAGTCAGTGTATCTGTCAGTCCCCCCCCCCCCCCCACTGCGGTAACACGAGGATTCAAGCCCTCCAATCCCACTAATAACCCAGAAATACAGCACATAATAGGCCGTCTGAAAGAGTAGCTCTGTCTCCACAGTATCTGCCCCAGGAGTCTTCCTCTTACCTCTGTTGCCAGACTGGGCTTTACCGACCAGGCTTTCCTGTAGTCCTCAATATGTCCCACCTTTCCAGCCATTCAGGAGAGTGAGAAAGGGAGAAGGAGAGAGAGAGAGAGAGAGAGAGAGAGAGAGAGGGAGGGAGAGAAATGGGGGGAGAATAACAATCAATCGAACAATGCGACAAGAGCTTTCCAAAGAGACGACACGTCAATCCAGACAACATGAGCACCTAAAGAATACCCTGTCTTCATAATCCCCTTCTCGAATTCTCTCCTCCTGACAGGAAAGGACCCTAACACATATCACTTCTATTTGCCTTCAAATGGCAAGCCAAGCCGGCGCGTCCCCACTGCTATGAGCGAGTGTGAGAGACAGTGAGAGAGCAAGGATTCTATTTTAAATGATAGAATTATGTAATGCATCAGGAACGAGGAGGATAGCCTCTGATCACGATTGTAGCAATGTGCCTTTGAATATCACCATGACAACATGCACATATACAATTATTCTGTAAATGGTCATGCATTACAGCGTCTTTATAATTCATATACATTATTCACGCATAGGTTACGGTCAATGCGATGATAATAACACGTTTAAATAATCCACTCCATCACACTAGAAAGGGGCTGTAACAGTAACAGCAGTAATAATTGAAGTCCTGAAACAATGAACACAGAATAGCAGCAGTGTACATTGGATATGCCCCTCTAACCACTTCTAGCTGTTGAGAGTGCCGGCAGTGTTTTGTCTCCAGCTAACCCTCCTGGTCTCTCCACCCCCCTCTCTTCTATCTCAAATAAACCCCACAGACTCCCCTCTCTCTCTCCCGGCTCTCTGTGTCCCTGTCCGGCATTCTGCCTGGTAATTAATATTTACCCAGTGTGCCAATCTGTCTTGGTGTGCTGCTCTCTCTCTCTCCGCCGGATGGCCGTATCCCCATCAGAGGACTCAAGCTCCCTCTCGTCTAACCTCTACTATCACTCTCTCTCTCTCTCGCTCTCTCTAGTCTGTGCTCCAACCCATTCAGGAAGCCATCTTGTGTTTTTAATCCTGTTTTACATTAGCCCTAGTACACACACATTCTCTCCCTCCCTCCCTCCCTCTCTCCCTCCCTCCCTTCCTCCCTCGTTCCCCTATGCTAATAGGTCTACCGCACACACACACGCACGAGTGAGGATATTTTTTTCAAATCCAGCCTCTGTGATCGTTTTCACTGCTGCTCTACACACTACCTCCCCCCATTCCTTCTCCTTTCTTTAAACCCCCCTCCTCCCTCCTCTCTTTCTCAGTCTTTCCATCGAGTAAAACTAACTGCACTCGTGATGTGAATACTCCCCCCTACCTCCTCTTCAACAATACACTCGCATGAACACACGCACACACACGGCCGGCGAAACGTCACGCTACACACCGCACACAAAGAGAGTCAAGCAACCAATCAGCGGCCAGCCTGAGCTCTGCTGCTAGGGTGAAAGAGAGAGAGAGCGAGAGAGAGGGAGGGGGGGGGGGGGTCTGTGTATGCTTGCTTGCACATGCAGCCCTATATCGAGTTAGTGAGAATAACACAGAGAAAGAGAGAGAATAAGAGAGATAGACGGAAGGTGGACTGGGGGATGGGACCTCTCTATGGCTGTCAATTATCTCCTTGAGCTCAGCTTCCCTAAACAATGCCTCTGGTATGTGGTATAGCTGAAGACCATCTGTGTCAGGGCTGCCTGCAATAACTGGACTGGACTACAGTGCACAGTGCACACACACGGACACACACACACACACAAACACACACACACTCTCTGTGTACCGGGGAACAGACACTTACACAGCAACACAGCCATTTAAACATGCTGACTCAAGATCCATACACACAGATATAATGTAGCAAACATTTCTGAATTGTGCAAATTTATGGAAATGTGTACAAACGTAACACAAGGTAGAATATGAAACATATTTTTGTACCGTGTGAACACTGTGTTGCACAGTTCATTGACAAAAGTTCAAATGAAATGAGAGAAAACACACTGCCCTAATTAGTATTATTCTGATAGACTAAATAACCCCCAAGGTTGTACAGTAAAATGACTTCCCCTCCATTCTGAGTTGTTCTCTTTTAGGAAATTGACCCTACGAGATTAACATACCGATCATATTTAGGAGGTCTGGGGGGGGGGGGGGGGTTTGTTTATGTCGGTTTTAAAGGGAGAGAGATCTGCTAGTACCATCTCAGATGCAGGTAAAATATGCTCTCGGTTTAGCTTTCACTGACACTAGTAATGTGCCTCTGAATGACAGCCAACTATTGAACAAAGTTGTATCTGGGGTTTACCAGTTTCTTCTACTTTTAAGTCTAGGTGAAGGGGGAAAAGTGGCCGTTGTCATTTCCAAGCTTCACAGAGTGCCAGGCACCTGTAGCGCCGATGTATATGAGCTTACCTGGATTCCTTGTTGTTAGTTACACAGGTTTACTGACAATCTCTTTTGAGAGAAGTGTAAAAACATTTTAAACAGCCATTTAGTCAAAGAAAAAGCACAAATCACAAAAATAAAGAGAACGAGTTCATGTTGAAGACAGAGAGAGAGAACGACAGAGAGAGAGAATGACAACGAGCGAGAGAACGGCAGAGAGAGAGGATGACAACGAGAGAGAGAGAGAACGACAGAGAGAGAGAAGGACAACGAGAGAGAGAACGGCAGAGAGAGAGAGGATGACAACGAGAGAGAGAGAGAACAACAGAGAGAGAGAATGACAACGAGCGAGAGAACGGCAGAGAGAGAGAGGATGACAACGAGAGAGAGAGAGAACGACAGAGAGAGAGAAGGACAACGAGCGAGAGAACGGCAGAGAGAGAGAGGATGACAACGAGAGAGAGAGAGAACGACAGAGAGAGAGAAGGACAACGAGAGAGAGAGAGAACGACAGAGAGAGAGAACGACAGAGAGAGAGGATGACAACGAGAGAGAGAGAGAACGACAGAGAGAGAGAGGATGACAACGAGAGAGAGAACGACAGAGAGAGAGAGGATGACAGAGAGAACGATTGAGAGAGAGAGAACGACAGAGAGAGAGAATGACAACGAGAGAGAGAGAACGACAGAGAGAGAGAGAGAACGATAGAGAGAATGACAGAGAGAGAGAGAACGACAGAGAGAGAGAGAAAGACAGAGAGAGAGAGAACGACAGAGAGAGAACGACAGAGAGAGAGAACGACAGAGAGGGAGAGAACGACAGAGAGAGAGAGAACGACAAAGAGGGAGAGAGAACGACAGAGAGAGAGAGAAAGACAGAGAGAGAGAGAGAAAGACAGAGAGAGAACGACAGAGAGGGAGAGAATGACAGAGAGAGAGAGAATGACAGAGAGAGAGAGAGAACGACAGAGAGAGAGAGAATGACAGAGAGAGAGAGAGAACGACAGAGAGAGAGAGAACGACAGAGAGGGAGAGAATGACAGAGAGAGAGAGAATGACAGAGAGAGAGAGAACGACAGAGAGAGAGAACGACAGAGAGAGAGAGAGAGACAGAGAGAGAGAGAAAGACAGAGAGAGAGAGAACGACAGAGAGAGAGAACGACAGAGAGAGAGAGAGAACGACAGAGAGAGAGAGAGAACGACAGAGAGAGAGAGAGAACGACAGAGAGAGAGAACGACAGAGAGAGAGAACAACAGAGAGAGAGAGAATGACAGAGAGAGAGAGAACGACAGAGAGAGAGAGAATGACAGAGAGAGAGAGAACGACAGAGAGAGAGAGAGAACGACAGAGAGAGAGAGTGGTAGTAAAGCAAGCAACCAGTCAGTGATACAGCGTTTGTGATGCCTTTCTGAGCCTCAGCCTCTTATATGGCTGGCATGGAAATTCCCTGCTCTGACGTCACTCAGAGTGTGTGTATGTGTGTGTGTGTGTGTGTGTGTGTGTGTGTGTGTGTGTGTGTGTGTGTGTGTGTGTGTGTGTGTGTGTGTGTGAATGTGTGTGCATAAAGGGGTGTGTTTATAGTAAGCGGTACAGCAAGAGCGGTACAGCAAGAGCGGCTGCGCAGCGTGTTTGTGTTATGGGTGGCGACCGAGCAACGTCATTGTACCTGCCGGCGTGCCGTGGTTCCGTTGTGTGGCACGCCTAAATTACCGCTCCAACATGAGTGATACAAATATCTGAGCTAAAGTCTGTTAGCCTCGACTCAGACACGCGACTCTAACGCCGGACGTTTGTGGACTACTCTGCCTTGGGTAGTGTAGTATATATCTCCAACTCATCTCATAGTCAGCACTGACTGATCTGATTACACTGCACCTGGCCTCCCCAGACAGCCCTCCCCATTTTCTCTCTCTCTCTCTCACACACACACACACTCTCTCTCACACACACACACACGCACGCACGCAGGCACACACACACACACACACACGTTTGAGTCATTTAGCAGACGCTTTTATCCAGAGCGAGTTAGTGTATTCATCTCACAATAGCTAAGTGGGAGAACCACATCTCAGTCATAGTAGATATATTTTCCATGAATAAATGTGCTATTAGCAAAGTCAGTGCTAGCATACACACACGCACACACACACACAAAATCCCATCTGCTCAATGACATTACTGTAATCCTGTTGTATAAATAACCTCCCCCAACTCAATCTCAGCTAATTCCCACGTACTCTGTATGTCAGTCTCCCTCACAGATAACTGTTCTGGTAACCAGGACGTCACCATCTCCCTTACAACTTTGGTTACAACAAATTGAACAAGTGAAGCAAGAATGAGTGGTGTTCAGTCTGGTGTAACCGGGCTACCAACCCGGCAACCCTCCAATATCCTCCTCACTCACCCAGACCTGTGACAACCCACTCCCACTCCCACATCCCTCTAGACTAGGACAAGAATCAGGGGGAGGGAGACTAATTACAACCACTTTAACAATGAGTTGTAAAAATCAGCAACTCACAGGGGGAGGAGTGGAAAGAGGTGGCCGGCTGTAATTACAACACTATTAACAGTATTAATTAACTAACACTCTGACTTCCCACAGCCGTCCCCTCTGTCCTCTCCTGTCCTTCTCCCCTCTGTCCTCTACTCTCCTGTCCTCTACTCTCCTGTTCTCTACTCTCCTGTCCTCTACTCTCCTGTCCTCTACTCTCCTGTCCTTCTCCCCCCCTGTCCTCTACTCTCCTGTCCTTCTCCTCTCCTGTCCTTCTCCCCTCCTGTCCTCTACTCTCCTGTCCTTCTCCCCTCCTGTCCTCTACTCTCCTGTCCTTCTCCCCTCCTGTCCTCTACTCTTCTGTCCTTCTCCCCTCCTGTCCTCTACTCTCCTGTCCTGTCCTTCTCCACTCCTGTCCTCTCCTGTCCTGTGATGTCCTTGTCCTGTTCTCTCCACTCCTCATGTCCTCTCTAAATTACCTATGTGGCTTATTTAGCCTCGGGTTAAATAAAAGTGGCAGTAGACATATAAACACCATATGCATCTTTAAGAGTAATGTACATAGGCTATACTAGTCTTGCGTGGCCTTCCTTCCAAATTATAAGCCTGGCCTCCTGTGACTAAGGCAATAGAGGTGTAAACACCACGAGATGTGTGGTCAGACCTCGTGTCTGGAGAGGAGAATAATAGATGGAGATGATGGGATGTGGTTGCCAAGGCAATGGGGACACAGCTGGTGGACCTACACAGGGGCCAGAGAGGACAGAAGAGGAGAGGGGGATGTGAGGAGAGGGAGATGTTCAACCTCTGCTCAATATAGTTCACCTAAAGAGCACAGCTACAGCTTCCTCTCTCTGTCTATCCTACTTACTGCTGGCCTAACCAATACAATCTTACACTGTAAATACAGTTGAAGTTGGAAGTTTACATACACCTTAGCCAAAAACATTTAAACTCAGTTTTTCACAATTCCTGACAATTAGTCCTAGTAAAAAGCCCCTGTTTTAGGTCAGTTAGGATTACCACTTTATTTTAAGAATGTGAAATGTCAGAATAATAGTAGAGAGAATTATTTATTTTAGCTTTTGTTTCTTTCATCACATTCCCAGTGGGTCAGAAGTTTACATACACTCAATTAGTATTTGGTAGCATTGCCTTTAAATTGTTTAACTTGGGTCAAACATTTCAGGTAGCCTTCCACAAGCTTCCCACAATAAGTTGGGTAAATTTTGGCCCATTCTTCCTGACAGAGCTGGTGTAACTGAGTCAGGTTTGTAGGCCTCCTTGCTCACACACGCTTTTACAGTTCTGCCCAGAAAATGTATATGAGATTGAGGTCAGGGCTTTGTGATGGCCACTCCAATACCTCGACTTTGTTGTCCTTAAGCCATTTTGCCACAACTTTGGAGGTATGCTTGGGGTCATTGTCCATTTGGAAGACCCATTTGCGACCAAGCTTTAACTTCCTGACTGATGTCTTGAGATGTTGCTTCAATATATCCACATCATTGTCCTCCTCATGATGCCATCTATTTTATGAAGTGAACCAGTCCCTCCTGCAGCAAAGTACCCCCACAACATGATGCTGCCACCCCCGTGCTTCACGGTTGGGATGGTGTTCTTCGGCTTGCAAGCCTCCCCCTTTTTCCTCCAAACATAACGATGGTCATTATGGCAAAACAGTTCTATTTTTGTTTCATCAGACCATTGGACATTTCTCCAAAAAGTACAGTCTTTGTCCCCATGTGCAGTTGCAAACCATTGTCTGGCATTTTTATGGCGGTTTTGGAGCAGTGGCTTCTTCCTTGCTGAGCGGCCTTTCAGGTTATGTCAATATTGAACTCGTATTACTGTGGATATAGATACTTTTGTACCTGTTTCCTCAAACATCTTCACAAGGTCCTTTGCTGTTGTTCTGAGATTGATTTGCACTTTTCGCACCAAAGTATCTCTAGGAAACAGAACGCGTCTCCTTCCTGAGCGGTATGATGGCTGCGTGGTCCCTTGTGGAGGTCTCCAATTCTTTTTCTGAGGTCTTGGCTGATTTCCTTTGTTTTTCCCATGATGTCAAGCAAATAGGCATTGAGTTTGAAGGTAGGCTTTGAAATACATCCACACGTACACCTCCAATTGACTCAAATTATGTCAATTAGCCTATCAGAAGCTTCTAAAGACATTACATAATTTTCTGGAAGTTTCCATACTGTTTAAAGGCAGTCAACTTAGTATATGTAAACGTCTGACCCACTGGAATTGTGATACAGTGAATTATAAGTGAAATAATCTGTCTGTAAACTATTGTTGGAAAAATGACTTGTGTCATGCACAAAGTAGATGTCCTAACCGACTTGCCAAAACTACAGTTTGTTAACAAGAAATTTGTGGAGTGGTTGAAAAATGAGTTTTAATGACTCCAACCTAAGTGCATGTAAACCTCTGACTTCAACTGTATACACATCATGTAAAGTGTTGGTCCCATGTTTCATGAGCTGATATAAAAGATCTCACAAATTGTCCATGCACACAAAAAGCCTATTTCTCTAAAATGTTGTGCACAAACTTGTTTACATGCCTATTAGTGAGCATTTCTCCTTTACCAAGATAATCCATACACCTGACAGGTGTGGCATATCAAGAAGCTGATTAAACAGCATCATCATTACACAGGTGCACTTTGTGCTGTGGACAATAAAAGGCCACTCTAAAATGTGCAGTTTTGACACACAATGACACAGATGTCTCAAGTTGAGGGAGTGTCCAATTAACATGCAGATTGCAGGAATGTCCACCAGAGCTGGTTTCAGAGAATTGAATGTTCATTTCTCTACCATAAGCCAACCCAACGTTATTATAAGGAATTTGGTAGTACGTCTAACCAGTCTCAGAACCGCAGACCACGTGTAACCTCGCCAGACAGGGACCTCCACATCCGGCTTCTTAACGTGCACGATCGTCTAAGACCAGACACCCGGACAGCTGATGAAACTATAGGATTGCACAACCGAAGAATTTCTGCACAGACTGTGAGAAACCATCTCAGGGAAGCTCATCTGCGTGCTCGTCATCCTCACCAGGATCTTGACCTGACTGCAGTTCGGTGCTGAAACTGACTTCAGTGGGAAAATACTCACCGTCGATGGCCACTGGCACACTGGAGAAGTGTGCTCTTTACGGATGAATCCCGGTTTCAACTTTGCTGATGGCAGACAGCGTGTATGGCTTCATGTGGGCGAGCGGTTTGCTGATGTCAACGTTGTGAACAGAGTGCCCCATGGTGGCGGTGGGGTTATGGTATAGGCAGGCATAAGCTACGAACAACAAACACAATTGTATTTTATCAATGGCAATTTAAATGAACAGAGATACCGTGACGAGATCCTGAGGCCCATTGTCGTTACATTCATCCACCACCATCATCACATGTTTCAGCATGATAACGCACAGCCCCATGTCGCAAGGATCTGTGCGCAATTGCTGGAAGCTGAAAATGTCCCAGTTCTTCCATGGCCTGCATACTCACCAGACATGTCACCCATTGAGCATGTTTGGGATGGATCGACGTGTTCGACAGCGTGATCCACTTCCTGTCAATATCCAGCAACTTCGCACAGCCCTTGAAGAGGAGTGGGACCACATTCCACAGGCCACAATAAACAGCCTGATCAACTCTATGCGAAGGAGATGTGTTGCTCTGCATGAGGCAAATGGTGATCACACCAGATACTGACTGGTTTTCTGATCCACGCCCCTCCCTTTTTTTATGGTATCTGTTACCAACAGATGCATATCTGTATTCCCAGTCATGTGAAATCCACAGATTAGGGCCTAATGAATTTATTTCAATTGACTGATTTCCCCATATGAACTGTAACTCAGTAAAACCTTTGAAATTATTGCATCTTGCATTTATATTTCTTTGTTCCGTGTAGTTTGTGTTGTCATGGCCTTATAGTCTAATGCTTAAACACATTTGTACACAAACACACATGTACACAAACATGTACACAAACACACATGTAGACAAACACACACATGTACGCAAACAAACATGTACACAAAGACACATGTACACATACATGTACGTACATACAATCGCCCACCCTCTTTCTCTGTGAGGGGATTGTCATTATTAGTCACATATCATCTAGAACTCTGATCTCTCTAATCACACTGTTACCAGGGTGCAATGGTCTGTTTCTATGAGAAAGTCACCATCAATATCATATACAGACGTGCTCAAATTTGCTGGTACCCCTCCACAAAAAAATGAAGAATGCACAATTTTCTCTGAAATAACTTGAAACTGACAAAAGTACTTGGCGTCCACCATTGTTTATTCCATATTTAATAGAAATCAGACTTTGAATAGAAATCAGACTTTGCTTTTGATTTTTTTATTCAACATAATACTGTAAATAATAAAACAAAATGAAAATGGCATGGACAAAAATTAGGAGACCATTAACCTAATATTTTGTTGCACAAGCTTTAGAGGCAATCACTGCAATCAAATGTTTTCTGTGGCTCTCAATGAGACGTATGCACCTGTTAACAGGTCGTTTGGTCCACTCTTCCTGAGCAAACCGCTCCAGCTGTCTGAGGTTTGACGGGGGCCAAGTTTCAGCTCTTTCAATAGATGTTTGATAGGACTCAGATCATGACTCATAGAAGACCACTTCAGAATAGTCTAATGTTATGTTCTTATCCATTCTTGGGTGCTTTTAGCTGTGTGTTTTGAGTCATTATCCTGTTGGAGGACCCATGACCTGCAACTGAGAGCGTAACGTTGTGCGCTAAGAGTCGGGAAGCAAGTTCAGGGAGTGAGTGTTTTAATAAAATAAACGGAACATAATACACAACATGAAACACTAACAGCACACAGACATGAAACTGAAACACCTGGGGAAGGAACCAAAGAGAGTGACATATATAGGGAAGGTAATCAGGGAAGTGATAGAGTCCAGGTGAACGTTACGATGGTGACAGCTGTGCACCATAACGCGCAGCCTGGTGACCTAGAGGCCGGAGAGGGAGCACACTGACAGAGAGAGGGTTTTCTGACACTGGGCAGTACGTTTCACTCCAGAATGCCTTGATCGTCCTGAGATTCCATTGTGCTCTGCACAGATTCAAGGCACCCTGTGTCAGGCGCAGCAAAGCAGCCCCAAAACAGAACCCAGCCTCCATGTTTCACTGTAGGTATGGTGTTCTTTTCTTTGAAAGCTTCATCTTTTCCATCTGTGAACATAGAGCTGATGTGACTTGCCAAAAAGCTCCAGTTTTGACTCAGCATTTTAGCAAATTCCAGTCTGGCTTTATGTTTTTCTTTCAAAAGGGGAGTCCTCCTGGGTCTTCTTCCATGGAGGCCACCTTCGCTCAAAAAAGTGACGGATGGTGCGATCAGAAACTGACGTACCTTCACCTTGGAGTTCAGCTCGTATCTCTTTGGCAGTTATCCTTGGTTCTTTTTCTACCATTCGCACTCTCCTTCTGTTCAATCCGGGGTTGATTTTCCTTTTGTGGCCGCTCCCAGGGAGGTTGGCTACAGTTCCATGAACCTTAAACTTCCTAATAATATTTGCAACTGTTGTCACAGTGATATCAAGCTGCTTGGAGATGGTCTTGTAGCCTTTACCTTTACCATGCTTGTCTATGATTTCCTTTCTGATCTCCTCCTTTGCTTTCTCTGGTCCATGTTCAGTGTGGTGCACACAATGATACCAAACTGCACGGTGACTACCTTTCTCCTTTTAAATAGGCTGAACGACTGATTTACAAGATTGGAGATATGTGTGATACTAATTAAATAAACTAATGAGCTTGAAATATTACTATAATCCAAATATTTATTATCTTTTCTAAGGGGTACCAACAAATGTGTCCAGGCCATTTTAGAATATATTTGTTGAATAGGCAATAATTCATCTCTTTTCACAGCTTCTTTGCTTTATTCTATGACATACCAAAGGCATGCAAGTATACATGATAAAATAGCTTTACATTTCATCACTTTTCAGGAAGAAATAAGCATTATTTCAATGAGCTTTAAGGGTACAAACTAATTTGAGCGCGTCTGTACATACTGTTTGTCTAACTTTTAACTAGACCTAAACTAAGCAAAAAAAGAAACATCCCTTTTTCAGGACCCTGTCTTCAAAGATAATTCGTAAAAATCCAAATAACTTCACAGATCTTCATTGTAAAGGGTTTCATCACTGTTTCCCATGCTTGTTCAATGAACCATAAACAATTAATGAACATGCACTTGTGAAATGGTCATTAAGGCACTAACAGCTTAAAGCAATTAGGTCACAGTTATGAAAACTTAGGACACTAAAGAGGCATTTCAACTGACTCTGAGAAACACCAATGAAAGATGCCCAGGGTCCCTGCTCATCTGCCTAAACATGCCTTAGGCATGCTGCAAGGAGGCGTGAGGACTGCAGATGTGGCCAGGGCAATAAATTGCAATGTCTGTACTGTGAGACGCCTAAGACAGCGCTACAGCTGATCGTCCTCGCAGTGGCAGACCATGTGTAACAACACCTGCACAGGATCGGTACATCGGTACATCACACCTGCAGGACAGGTACAGGATGGCAACAACTGCCCGAATTACACCAGGAACGCACAATCCCTCCATCAGCGCTCAGACTGTCCGCAATAGGCTGAGAGAGGTTGAACTGAGGGAAATGTCCAGAAACTTGCAGGTGCCTTGATAGAAGAGTGGGGTAACATATCACAGCAAGAACTGGCAAATCTGGTGCAGTCCATGAGGAGGAGATGCACTGCAGTACTTAATGCAGCTGGTGGCCACACCAGATACTGACTGTTACTTTTGATTTTGACCCCACCTTTGTTCAGGGACACATTATTCAATTTCTGTTAGTCACATGTCTGTGGAACTTGTTCCGTTTATGTCTCAGTTGTTGAATCTTGTTATGTTCATACAAATATTTACACAAGTTAAGTTTGCTGAAAATAAATGCAGTTGACAGTGAGAGGACGTTTCTTTTTTTGCTGAGTTTACAAAGCTAAAAAGGCAGCTACAGTAAGAGACAGAAAGACAGCTACATGTCAGTGTTACTATTACTATGGTTCAGACCCTAGCTACTGAACAGCAGGTTGAATAGAGGAAGAGTTCCCCTAGAGTTCACTGGTATAATCTATGGTGGCCATAAACATTCTACTTTTAACAACAATGGGACTGAGTGAGAACCTCTGGAAGGTCATATATCCAATCCATAAACACTAGCTGGGCTGCTTCTGTATTCCTCTCTGAGACAGATAGAAGATGTCCACATGAGTATCATGTTAGATATAGCTGGACGTTTCTACAATGTTAGGCTATAAAAATGGTATAGTCCCTGAATATGGAGTTACTAAAAGTGAATGCAAGACAATAAGTTAGGATAAATCCATAAACGTAAGTTATTCCCACTCAGGACTACTAAAAAGTCTGGATTTACAACTCCTCTCCAAGAACCTCATCTTCAACTATGACCACATGTGAGGTCTAGGTAACCAATCACATTCAACTATGACCACATGTGAGGTCTAGGTAACCAATCACAGATTGGGACAGTGAGTGTCTGAAAACAAAGGGGACAGAGTGACCGAGCAGGGGAGGGCAGTCCAGGAGGGAAGCCAAGATGTCCTGTGATTGACTGAACCTGTTCCCCCCTCTTCAGACCTTTCCCTCTGTCCCCAAGGCTGCAGGCCACCATGTCCTTACTGTCATCCATGTCCCTGTCTACAGAGTCATCCCCCCATCCTGAAACACACACACAGAGGGAAAAAGGCCTTCCCTAGCCAGTTCAGAGTTGTTCCTGAGCCCTCCTCCCTTCCTCCTCACTGCTGACTATTTATTTACATTCTTCCTGTCCTCCTGCCTTTCAGCCCCATCCTGTGTACGCACCGCACACACTGTCCCTGTCTCCCTGCCTCCCCTCCTCCCTCCGTGGCCCTGGACCTTAGGTCAACCCCCACCCTCCCTATCCCTCCTCGGCCCTGGCCCTAAGGTCAACCCCCACCCTGAGTGTCAGTGCGGGGCCTCAGGGGTCAGGGGAGAAAACGCAGAGGGCGCTGGAAGGAATTCTACACTGCTGCTGTTTGTTGACTGGAAGGAGAAACCAAACACGACCCTCATCTCAATTATTCCACAAATAGAGCTAACGGAGACAGTTCTGACATTGGCATAAAACCTCAGTCAAACCAAAATAGAATGTAGTCAAATCTTCTGTAATACATGTATATCAAGTTTTCTATACCCACGAATGTACATAGCGCACATGAACATATACCCACACTTCAGTGGATATCTCACCTGTTTCCATTACTTTTAAACAGGCTGGAAATCTGCTGAGTAATAATTCCCCCAACGGATTTACAATGTCTGTTTGGGGCAAGGACTGGTCTTCTAGTTGCTCAACAACTTAGTCTGAGTCCATTCATGCTATTTGGAGCACACTAAAGGCTTCTTCTGCATGCTTCGGTTCGGCTGGGGCTTAGCCGTAATCAGCTAGGCGAACCGAACGAGTGTGCTCCCATACTCCCTTAAAAAACCTATGCTTGAAAAATGAGAAAAATGCGGCAATAGTACCGTTTGTCCATCTTGAGACGCCGTAGCCAAAACAGTTCGAATTAATCTAAGATAACTCAAGAAATATGTCATTAATTTTGATGTTTTTGTTGATCTTAGTCGCGCAATTTTACATCTAACTAATATGTTTGGTACAGTACTTCTCAAGTGAAAAAATGTGCATGAGAACGAGTCGGCTATCATTGAATGACAACGAACACCTCATTGAAGAATCCCTACTGTTGACCAATGACCGATGAAGGGGCGTAGACTTCGGCTCCCAACTTCGACTTGCCTCATGAAATAATTTTGTGTGCACGAACAGCCGATTAAACCCTTGCCAAAGACCAAAACAAACAAAAACATCACAAACTGTTAATACATGCACAAACTGTTCCGAACTGTTTCGGATGGGAAGCATGCGAACGCCTTCAGGGGTCCCTCTCTCCACCACTGTTTGTTCCTAGGTAAACTTTAAGGTATAGGCAAGATTAGGTGTACTGTATGTGTAATTTGGGTGGACTGTTCATTTAACCAGGCCTTGGGGTGATGCATGTCCAGATTTGACAACTAAAGGATGTTCAAGGGGATCCAGACAGGGGCTTTAACGTCAGCTTGTCATGACTTTGGTGGTCTGATGAAAACCTTCTAAGACAGCCAGCTGCATGCACTTTAAAAGTTAGCTGTTTTTAAATAAATGTGATTCATCAGTTATCGAACCCAAATACAATCCTCCTCTGCTGTGGTATGTACACATATGGTCGTTATCTGTATACAAACTAAACCTAGAAACCCTTTCATGTTTAAACTGTTAAACTTATATGGGTCATGACACTTACATTTCAGGGCCATATATCTTAGAGAGACATTTTCTAGTAAACATTTTCAACTTCAATTTTCCTCAATCAGCTCTAAACAGTCTCACACTGAGCTATGAGAAATAGCCACTGGGAATAAGTCTCACACTGAGCTATGAGAAATAGCCACTGGGAATAAGTCTCACACTGAGCTATGAGAAATAGCCACTGGGAATGAGTCTCACACTGAGCTATGAGAAATAGCCACTGGGAATAAGTCTCACACTGAGCTATGAGAAATAGCCACTGGGAATCAGTCTCACACTGAGCTATGAGAAATAGCCACTGGGAATCAGTCTCACACTGAGCTATGAGAAATAGCCACTGGGAATCAGTCTCACACTGAGCTATGAGAAATAGCCACTGGGAATAAGTCTCACACTGAGCTATGAGAAATAGCCACTGGGAATCAGTCTCACACTGAGCTATGAGAAATAGCCACTGGGAATCAGTCTCATTTCCACTCACCTCGCTGTCCTTTTGTCCCTTCTTCTTCAGCTGGTCACATTTACGCAGCTTACATATCTGCTTCCCAATCTTACGGTTCATACAGTTGCTGCAGGTGCCACAATTCTCCTTCTGCATACAGGGTGCACACACGCCGCACCGCCTCCTCTTCTTACCCTGAGGGCCAGCGTGAGGCACTCCATGGGCGGGGGGCCTGAGAGAGAAGAGACCGCCTTGCTGGTGCTCAGTCTGGATATATTCGGAGTGAGGGGACAGGGGCACCGCTGGGCCCTCCATGGCTACCCTCGGGCCCCGCAGAAAGATCTGGGCCCCGGTCTCGTCACCGTCCATGGAGAATTCATAGATGTCCTGGAAGGGTGGGGGGCCAGGCCCTCCCTTGGCCCTGTGCATTCTGACAGACAGTCCAGCCTAAAGCCTAGCTGCACAGTCCTGGTAGCAATATGAGGGATAAAAACAGAACAGCAGCAACACAGAGTAGTGTAGTCTAATGGGAGAGTTCTGGAGTTGGGAAGGTAGTTGTTGTGAGAGCTGAGAAGGGCTGAGACAAACACAACTTCTAGATGCTAGTCTAGTCCATCCTGTCCTGTCAGTCTCCTGGTTGGCCTGCTGGATGAGATTGGTCGTTGGGGATAGGGCATCTTTCCCAGCTACCCAGAGGGACAGATAGGGGTCAGCCATAACCACAGCAGGGGAGGAGGTGTGAGAGGAGACATGGTCTGGTCTTGCCAATCCAGCAGTAGCCTACCTGGTTGCTATCTGAAAGTGGGAATAGACAGCATGGAGAGAAATATGGAAGAGAGAACAGTTACTTACAATGGACAATAGCAATGTGTGTGTTCCATGTAGGCCAATAAACAGAGAAAATATGAGAATACAAATTCACCAGTCATCCCCCAAACACACACAAATGTATCAATTACTGCTTTATAGGGAAATACATACATCTCACATCAGGATAGGTATTAGTAGTCTAGACCTGTCATTAGAAATGGCTAGGTCTGGGGATGCCAGTCTATTTTAATATTGTCTGGGAGTCTTACACAGGCAGATGAAATGCACATGGGTCGATATGGGCCTACGTGCAAATTGAGAAAAATGCCGAGTTCTATAATGGCGATCCCTCCCCACGAGGAGGGGGCTTTGTTTGTCCTGTATGAATGAGAAAGGGAGTTTCGTTGATGCCCGCGACCGAGCTCTTTGTTCTGCAGTCATTCTCATTAAACTGAAATGTTTTAACTGCGTCGATACACCCGGTGTAGCCAAATTGTTTCTCCACGGCAGCAGGCCTACGCCGACGTTGAATCACTGCGGTAGCATTTTGTTTCATACTTTGCATATACAAAGATAGGATACACTCAGAAATGTATAATTCTCCTTTCTAATTGAACGTGCTTTGACGACTTATTATCAGGCCCCCTAATATTGTCAACGTGTCTGGAATTCGAATGACATGAAGAAGATGCTTTTCAGTTGTGCAAATCCGCAGATGAGGTGAAGACTTTATTTTTGCGATAGGGAACCCACTAGTTACTTTCTTACTTTAGTTTTGCAATGTTGTCAGTCGTCCCAAACATTGTTACAAAGTCGTTATTATTGCAACATTAGTCACAACCACTATTCAGACGGAACAGTGTGTCATTATGAGAACTTGGGACTAAGGTTCTATCTGCATTTTTATTTTAAAAAGTGTTTTTGGCATAGCCTTGTTTTATTCAATGTTCTCTACCTATATAGTACTTTAAATAACCCAATTCATGTTGTTAAGTTCAAAAGAATACAATATATATTTTTTTAAATGCTGACACCATTCAAACCAATGAGGGTTCGGTAATGTAAAGCCAATTATATCAGAATCATCGTTTTGCAAAATGAACCTTTTAGTCCCAAGCTCTCTGATACAAACCAATCACATGAAGTTTTACTTCATTTATTAGGAACGATAGAGACCTAAAAGTCTGCATATTGGGTGTCAATCTTCTACATCCAAGCCTAGGCTTCATCGACCCCTATTGTTGTCCAAAAAAATAAATACATCTACAACCTTTTTAGGAAGCCTATGCATCATCAATGCAAATATATAGACGCCAAATGAAGTGCCTATGGACAGGTGAGCGTAAATTCACCATGCATACTGAGCGTAAATACAGGGTGAAATATTAGTTTATTTTTGTCTTGTTTGGTTGTGTGCAAAAACCAATATTCAACAAAAAAATAATTATGCTGGAATGGAAAAATCGTTAAGAAAAAGCCTAAATATAGGCTATCCAATGAGACCTGACATGCTCGCTAATATAGGCCTAGCCACACAATTAGACAGTATTTGGCAACGGGTATTAATTAGGCTACTTTCCTGTGAAAGTCTTGTGCAGAATCAGATGCAATGGCACGTTGCCACAATGCAACACGCGCTCCACTACCCTACTTCCCAAATAAGCACATGGCTTATTCAGCAATTTATACCGGGTGCTTTAACTGGAGGCAAACTCCAGCGCTGTACAAGACTGGTACACAGTCCCATTATTATAACCAACGATGGTTTAACTCGTGTATTAAACACTTTGTCAATAGTTTATTGAAGTGTCAGTTAAAGGGGTTGGAGGGGAAAGAACTTCAAATCGACTTTTAAAATATCACTCCCGGGATCAAATAGACAAGAACAATGATCAAAGGATAAAAAGTGAGAAAAACATCAGATAAAACAATACACAATTAGATGGTATCAATACATTTACATAAACCTCAATATCTGTCAAACAGAACACATAAATCTGTTAAGGCATGTGTGAAGTCGCACACATTAAATAATGGGAGTTTATCAGTGGGCCCAATGTGTATTTGACTAATTGCTTTACTGATGAGATACTACTCACTTTCATTTGGTGGAATACACATCCAGATTTATTTCGACAACAAGCTGTTAGGCTATTGGAAAGGCTGATGGCCACAGAAAGGAAATAGAGAAATATCTCAAGAGATAGGATACATACCAAGTTTGACGGGTGGGTCTTTAAATCCCTCGATTTTTTTTTATACCTTAGATAAAGTTTATAAAAATAAAACAGCATAAACTCCACCTTCAAAGGCAAAGCAAACGTCTAGATATTATTATTGAAAAGTTGTTCGAAGGTGAATTATGAGAAAAATTATGCAAAAATTGCAGTGGAACAGTAACATAAAAAGCAACTCAACTCCCAGAATAAAAACAAAACGTAGCCAATAAACTTTGAGAAAATGCGCGATTCTTTTACACAGTTTTTCACTTAGTGACTCGTTGAAGGTCCGAGGTCTGGTTAGAGTTAAAAGACGAAGAAAATAATAGCAGAAAACGTTGTGGAGCGCTTAAAGTGATCAGCAAATTACGGAGTGGAGTTCGATACACACAGTGGAACAACCGGGTTAACGCTTCTCCCTATGACGTCATTCTCATCTCAGACAGTACACATTTTTACGTTTTACACACAAACCCTCAAAATTAAAACATGAAATTACATTAGTTATAAATCATGGGATTCTTTTTTAGAAAGTAAGAAAACAAATATGAGATGGGCTATGTCCTCCTAATCAAAATGATGAAAATTGGTATTTGCCATGAAGTCATTTCCCACATAATAGTAACTGGTGTGGGCTATTTGTCGAACTGTTAAGTTTGGAATATCTGTGGAATTCAAAGATCGAATAAATTGAGAGGAATGTTCGTTGTAGCCTACCCATGACGTGGGATAGAAAAGAAGCACAACCCACACCGTGTGTTCATCACTTAGTTCATCAAACCAAAAACATTAAAAGCTCCCATACATCTTCATTAATGGCCTCTCATAACAAGATATCATGACAGAAATGTGTTTGAAGTTACAGACATGTAGAAACAGTTGGCCAGATCGATCTACACCGACTACATTGTGGTCGTTACCAAGTAGCCACTAACTGAGAGGACCAAAATTAACCCGATAATTCAGGGTATATCATATAAATTCTTAAATCTTTAATATCATACCATTGTAAAACTCAAGTTTGAATTCATTTGACAGACACACAAACAAAAGCCGCAAACACAAAAGCAAACCTTTAAACATTCTTGATAGGGCAACCCATCGTCATCAAACGGTAGTACGTCAGTCAGTATAGAGTAATAAAGATACATCTGTGCTGCATTATATAATAGGGCTATACAGTATAGGCTTGTGCTTGGATCAGGATTCAGTCCCTGATCAATCATTGGTCAATAAATAATCATTTAAAAAAAAGGTAATCAAGAGTGATTAAGGTGGACAAAACTTCAGGTAGGCCACAGCAAAGTGCTCAACATGACACCTTACATGATATAAAGAGAGAAAAGCAGTAACATATCACCCAGCATAATACAACCGTTAGATGTGATATGGAAGGACATGGTTACACATACAGTATTAACTGATGATAAAACAATGAATATGGTTGTGCATAATTCAGGGGAAGGGATTTCATGTCACATTCTCAAACTCTAATGTGTTGACTTCAGTGTTGATGACAGACAGGCAAACAGACAAATCCATAAACATGGTTCGGAGGACTGAGAAGAAAAATTCAGGAAACGGGGGAGTTTCGGAATAAGTGAGGGTAGAAAATACCAAGGGGACCGAGGAATAACATAGGAATGTAATAGAAGTAGCACCAGGAGTGTTTCCTGGCCATGTGACCTGACCAGAAGAAACTCTGGGCAATGTTGATGATAAGGAATTGATTGAAGCACGAGAAAAAGGGTACTAGCAGTAGACTGTAGTGACACATCTGAGGGAAGCACATAAACCGGTTTGCCTGCCATTCTCACTCACAAGAGGAACTCAAAAGGATAGCAAAGAGCTTGGAAAGAGAACCAGAAATGACAACAGAGATACCCATCTTAGGCCTGCTACAAAAGCCGTAGCTACACTGAGACTGGTAACCTCATAACTAACACATTTGACAGTGCAAACAACTCCATTAAAAACAGGATTTTGTGTGTCGCGTCACACATTCTGTAGTAGTTCAGTTAGACAGCAGAGCCTCTAGTTTGTGAGGATAAATCCTGAAATGCATTTACACAGGGAATGCATCATAGCCACACACAACCCCCCCCCCCCCCCCCCCCCCCATCTGAAACCACCTCCTATCTGTTGTACAGTAGTGGTGCAGAGGCCAGAGAGTGACGACTCAAGCCTCTATGTCCGGACCTGGAATTTGCCAGCTTTGGTCATGTACTTGATGCCTTTGAATGGCTTGTACTTCTCCCCGTACATATCCAACCGATTCACCTTCAGTCCTGGAGAAGAACAAGGAAATTAAAAAGGAGAAAAGGTGTCACATTGCTATTCAAAATGTATTTCTACAGAAAGTCACATAAAACATTGATTTGGTCACTGCAAGGGTCGTAAGATACACGTAAACCCCTTTTGGAAACAGATACAAACCTCTCTGAGGATCAGATAGATTAAATAGAGATTGAGTATCTTGTTTCCATCTAATGGGAAAAGGTGTCACTGTGAATGAGCTGTGTGGATGTCATGTGATTGTCTGCTGAGCATGCTTTGTAATATGGAGTTAGTAGATAGAATATTAATAAGATCTGATCTAGGGTTAGATATTTATTTAGTCCCTGAAATGATTATGGGTCAAGTAAACTGATACTAAATCAGCTGCTAAGTGGCAACGTCTACTCTAGAGTGTAATAACCAATTATGATAAAGGTGTGTGTATACTACTAATAATTTGTGGGGGTTCTTATATTAGTCTGTTAAACACAATTGTGTAATGTATTTTTGTTGTTGTTGCATATACCAACTTCCACTGACACCTGCGGGGTCACGGCCAGGGTCACCATTGTACAGCCCCCCTGGAGCAATTAGGATTAAGTGCCTTGCTCAAGGGCAGAGCAAATTATTTTTTTACCTTGTCAGCTCCAGTATTTGAACCAGCAACCTTTCGGTTACTGGCCCAACACTCTAACCTCGAAGCTACCTGTGTGTGTGTGTGTGTGTGTGTTTTACCAGAGAGGGCCGACTGTTGGATCTTGAACTGGATGTTGATGGTGGGGTTCTCGTCTGGCTTGGAGGCCCCTGCCTGCAGGCTCATAGAGCCTTTTAGACTCGGCAGTTTCTGAGGGTTGATCTTACCCACGTCCCACGACAGGAGCTGCAAAGGGACAACACAATATCCTCACAATGTTATTACCCCACATAGGGAGAAGGGTATAATTATGAATACACAGAGGTGGGTGGGGGGAGAAATCAACCATTCCATGGAATGTATGACCACTGACCCTTATGTAAGTTTACAGCATACACCACCACCTGGTCGGGTTAATCCATATCGGCACACACGCACGCATACATGCACTCCCTTCCCCACCACCTTACCTTAGTGACAGGGTCGAAGGTGTATGTCCCCTGGGTGGGGTTGAGGTTGGTGTTGAGAACTCCGCGGGGCAGCTGGCTGCTGACCAGAACAGCCTCTACTCCCTTCCCCATGGTCTGCTTGGGGCCCAGGGTCAGCTCAAAGCGGCCCTGAGAACTACCCTCCCTGAACGTGATGTTGTGCTTGACGTACACTGGGATGGCCACCAGACTGAGGGGCAGACACAGAGAGTGTCAGAATAACACAAGTAGGACAGACACCGAGACAAAAACATCCCAGAGCACACTGAACAAAGTGTAACAGTGACTAGGACTAAATTAAACAAGTGAATCATTTTCTGCTCAGATGTCAGTTTGTTATTACAACTTTTAAAAATGTGAAACTTCTTACTAAAAATGTGGAAATACAAATGTAAACTGTCCGGGTCATACTGGCATTGGCGACAAATATCGCAAAAACCACAAGAGATAATGATCCAATCTATACCAAGACACGTACAGTACTGCACTACATTCCTAAAAACTATACTACTTACATCTAATGCTTTGTCAAATGGATGTTTTGTGAATAAAAACATCAATTTGATAATTCATGTAAACACTCAACCAAACACGGGTCTTCATCTAGCTAACACTTTAACAACAACTCGAGTTTTGGGTCGAGTCACAACTACGATGTCAATTTACTTTGAAATACCTTGCTGACCTTAATGGGTGGAGACTAAAATTAAGACAACGACAAGAAAAAGTCAACATTCAGAAAATGGGAAGCAAGCAGACGTGTGTGTTATGCCTTAAGCACATGCACGACATGGCCAAGACTATGTGGACACCCCTTCAAATGAGTGGATTTGGCTATTTCAGCCACACCAGATGCTGACAGGTTTATAAAATTGAGCACACAGCAATGCAACGTCCCATGACAAACTTTGGCAGTAGAATGGCCTGTACTGAAGAGCTCAGAAACGTTCAATGTGGCACCGTCATAGGATGCCAACTTTCCAACAAGTCAGTTTGACAAATTCATGCCCTGCTAGAGCTGCCCTGGTCAACTGTAAGTGCTGTTATTGTGTAGCGGAAACGTCTAGGAGCAACAACGGCTCAGTCGCGAAGTGGTAGGGCACACAAGCTCACAGAATGAGAACGGCAAGTACTGAAACGCATAAAAATCATCTATCCTCAGTTGCAACACTCACTACCGAGATCCAAATTGCCTCTGGAAGCAACAGCAGCACAATAACTGTTCATCAGGAGCTTCATGAAATGAGTTTCCATGACCGTGCAGCCGCACATAAGCATAAGATCATCATGCGTAATGCCAAGCGTTGGTTGGAGTGGTGTAAAGCTCGCCGCTATTGGACTCGGGAGCAGTAGAAACGCTTCACCATCTGGCAGTCCAATGGACGAATCTGGATTTGGTGGATGCCAGGAGAACGCTACCTGTTCGAATGCATAGTGCCAACTAAAGTTTGGCGGAGGAGGAATAATGGTCTGGGGCCGACTTTCATGGTTCGGTTTAGGCCCCTTAGTTCCAGTGAAGGGAAATCTTAGCGCTACTGCATACAATGACATTCTAGAAGCGAGGTCCATACAGAAATGGTTTGTTGAGATCGGTGTGGGACATGCAGAAAGACAATGATCCAAGACACAATCAAGTCAACATGAAAATGGTGCAAAAGCAACAAATTTTAAGTTTTGGAATGGCCTAGTCAAAGTCCAGACATAATCTCAATTAAGATGATGTGGCAGGACTTGAAACGAGCAGTTCATGCTTGAAAACCCACAAATGTCAATGAGTTAAAGAAGTTAACTCAGTGACAAGAGTGGGCCAAAAGTCCTCCACAGCGATGTGAGACTGATCAACTACTACAGGAGGCATTTGGTTGTAGTCATTGCAGCTAAAGGTGGCACAACCAGTTATTGAGTGTAAGGGGCAATTACTTTTTTCACACAAGGGAATTGGATTTTGCATAACTTTGTTAAATAAGTATCTTTGTTTTGTTATTTGTAAACTTATGTTCCATTTACCATTACCACATATTTTTGGTTGAAGATCTGATAACATCCAGTATTAAAAAAAAATGCATAAATAGAGAAAATCAGAAACGGGACAAATACTAGTTAAGGCACTGTATGTGGTATAATATTTTAAAGCCAGTGTAAAGCCTGAGAAAACAGAGCAGAAGAATAGAGGAGAACAGAGCTACTGACTTCTGGGAGCTGACGTGGTAGGAGAGCAGCCGGAAGTTTCCATCTGGGGGGATGAAGGAGAGGATCCTCTCCGCTTCCCAGCGCTTGAACCTCACACACGGGTGGAAGCTCACATCATCCAGCAGACGAGGGTTCTGTGACAGGATCAAACAGGGGTATCAAGACAGAGAGAAAGAGAGTGGGAGTGACAGAAACCGATAGGACCATTTTGACACAGTTAACTTCAGTATGTCATACAGAGAGGCAGAGAGTGATCGGCTATTTGCAGGGGACAGGATTGGAGATAAACGATTGGCTACAGAGGATCCGGCTCGCCAGCCCATTCAATCTGTTCAGCGGGAGGTTTGAGTAAAAAAAAAATGTATAATAAAAAAATTCTAATAAATAAAATAAACATATAGTACCAGTCAAAAGTTTGGACACACCTACTCATTGCTCAGCATATGTGGGAACTCCTTCAAGACTGTTGGAAAAGCATTTCTCATGAAGCTGGTTGAGAGAATGCCAAGAGTGTGCAAAGCTGTCATCAAGGCAAAGGGTGGCTACTTTGAAGAATCTCAAATCTATTTTGATTTGTTTAACACTTTTTTGGTTACTACATTATTCCATGTGTTATTTCATAGTTTTGATGTCTTCACTATTATTCTACAATGTAGAAAATAGTCAAAATAAAGAAAAACCCTTGAATGAGTAGGTCTCCCCAAACTTTTGACTGGTACTGTACATACATTCACACTCCTCTGCGTATTTATTTTGACTTCTACATTAATATGGATGCTACCATGACTACAGATATTCATGAACAAATCCTGAATAACTACGAGTGAGAAAGTTAGAGGCATAAATCCCCCCCCCCCCCCCAAAAAAAAAATGTTAACCTCTGCTGTTATTGGCTGGTAATGGTAGGAGGTTTTAGGGGCATGATACGCTATATATACACAAAAGTATGAAATCAAGCACACAGCCATGCAATCTCCATAGACAACAATTGGCAGTAGAATTGCCTTACTGGAGAGCTCAATGACATTCAATGTGGCACAGTCATAGGATGCCACCTTTCCAACAAGTCAGTTCTTAAAATTACTGCCCTGCTAGAGCTGCCACAGTCAACTGTGTGTGCTGTTTTGTGAAGTGTGAAAGTCTAGGAGCAACAACGGCTCAGCTGCGAAGAGGTAGGCCACAAAAGCTCACAGAACGGGACCGCAGAGTGCTGAAGCGCATAAAAATGGTCTGTCCTAAGTTGCAACACTAACTACAGAGATCCAAACGGCCTCTGGAAGCAACGCCAGCACAATAACTATTTGTCGGGAGCTTCATGAAATTGGCTTCCATTTCCGAGCAGCCACACACAAGCCGAAGATCACCATGCGCAATGCCAAGCATCGTCTGGAGTGGTGTAAAGCTTGCCTCCATTGGACTCTGGAGCAGTGGAAACGTGTTCTCTGGAGTGATGAATCACGCTTCACCATCTGGCAGTCTGACAGACGAATCGAATTGGAACGCTGACTGCGAGCCTGGCCTAATCGCTCAACATCAGTGCCCGACCTCACTAATGCTTTTGTGGCTGAATGGAAGCAAGTCCCTGCATTTAGTGGAAAGCCTTCCCAGAAGAGTGGAGGCTGTCATAGCAGCAAAAGGGGGGGCAACTCAATATTAATGTCCATGATTTTGGAATGAGATGTTCAGGAAGCATTTTGTCATGTAGTATTTTTGTGCATCTGTACTTTCCACTGATCATTAAACATGATTAATTCAGAATTATCCATAATCATGGTAGCATCAACATTAATGTAAAGTGTTCAGAAATATATTCTAAATCAAATTTTGAATTACATTTTTTTTATATTGACATACAAATTGGTGGTTACAGTCTTGTCCCATCGCTGCAACTCCCGTAAGGACTCAGGAGAGGTGAAGGTCGAGAGCCAATGCGTCCTCCGAAACACGACCCTGCCAAGCTGCACTGCTTCTTGACACACTGCTCACTTAACCCAGAAGCCAGCCGCACCGATGTGTCAGAGGAAACACAGTACAACTGGCAACCGTGTCAGCGTGCATGCGCCCGGGCCGGCCACAGGATTCCCATCGCGCTCTAGCGATAAGGACATCCCGGCTGGCCAAATCCTCCCCTAACCCGGATGATGCTGGGCCAATTGTGCGCCCCATCATGGGTCTCCTGGTCGTGGCCGGCCTCGACACAGCCCGGGGTCAAACCCGGGTCTGCAGTGACTCCTCAATACCACTGCGCCCAAGATATTATATTCGTATTTACAATAAGTGACTACAAAATGACAACATATAATTTACCATTCATTTCTATTGGGCCCAACACATCCAAAAAGTTCTAAAAAAATAAGTGAATTTGTCCAAATACTTATGACATCCTCAAAAATGGGGACTAGATACAAAATGCATTCATTTCTAAAATGGTATAACAGGTATGAAAATAGCACTACAAAAAGAAGGTGACATTCTGTTCTGTCGCCTCATAAATAATGTGATCTCAAATACAAAATGATGGTGTGTAGAGACAAATGTAAATATTATTTGTGGTAAAAAAATATTTTTAAAAACACTCTTGAACATCTTAAATTATACTGAACAAAAACGCAACAATTTCACTGAGTTACAGTTCATATAAGGAAATCAGTCAACTGAAATCAATTCATTAGGCCCTCATCTATGGATTTCACATGACTGGGCAGGGGCGCTGCCATGGGTAGGACTGGGAGGGCATAGGCCCACGCACTTGGGAGCCAGGCCCAGCTAATCAGAATGAGCTTTTCCCCACAAAAATTGATTTCTTACAGACAGAAATACTCCTCAGTTTCATCAGCTGTCCGGGTGGCTGGTCTCAGACAATCCCGCAGGTGAAGAAGCCGGGTGTGGAGGTCCTGGGCTAGCGTGGTTACCCGTGGTCTGCGGTTGTGAGGTTGTTTGGACGTACTGCCAAATTCTCTAAAATGATGTTGGAGGCGGCTTATGGTAGAGAAATGACCATTCAATTATCTGGGAACAGCTCTGGTGGTCATTCCTGCAGTCAGCATGCCAATTGCATAGTCCCTCAAAACTTGAGACATCTGTGGCATTGTGTTGGGTGACAGAACTGCACATTTTAGAGAGTGGCCTTTTACTTGAGAAAAATAAGCTTTTTGGGCGTATGGAATTTTCTGGGATATATTATTGCAGCTCATGAAACATGGGACTAACACTTTACATGGTGCCTTTTACCTATTTTTTGCTCAGTACAGATAGAAAGCATGCCAAAATGATCATGAACCTATATTTTAAAATAACTGCAATTTTTTTCTGGCCCGTAATGCATTTGAGGAAACAAATTGCCCCCCCCCCCCAAAAAAAATATGGAATTTCGTAATCACGATGTGGCCCTCGAGACAAAATGACTGCCCGCCCCTGGGCTAGAGAGACTGAGCGAAAGAGAGGACTCACCATGAACGAGAGAGTGAGGTCAGGCATGCCTGTTAATTTCACACAGGCATCAATCACCCCCTGGATCTCTGCTGTGATAGTGGAGCCTAACAGTGTGTGAGAGAAACAGAGAGATGGAGAGAGAGAACAACTCAATCAGAAAGTCAAATTCTGTGTTGGTTATTTTTAATGGGTCAGGATAGATTTACAGGAGAGCGTGATGGGGCAGTATGCCTACCATACCTGATTTATCGATTATGGCATCAATCTCCTCCACTACATCAAAGTAGGCCTCGTTGTTTGTGTACTTCACTCCAGTGCGTCGCCATGGCACCACGGACAACTGGCCAGTAGGGAGCTGCTCCCCTACATTGGTACTGCCTACAAAACAACAGTCAAATATAATGACACACAAACAGGATGCACACATTCAGATAGTTGTGTACAGTGACATGGGTCTAGATGCAAAGTTTAAAAACAAATCATAGCCAACTCCCACTGCCAATAATCTGTAAATAAATAGAACTATTGATGAACACATATGTCATGACTAAGGGGCCAGAGTTTTTCCTGGTCAAGTTGCGTTGTGTAATACTAGGGTGTTGAGGTTGTTATGGTCAGGAAAAAGTGATGACATAGTGACTGTGCAGAGGCAAACTTAGTCATCTTCAGGTACCTGTGATGGTGTTGACCACTGTGCGCAGGATGGTGGGCGGCTTGATGAGCTCTTTGAGGATATTGGACTCTGTGGCCAGGGGGAAACCATTGTCCAGCATCTCCTCTAGTAGCTCATATACTACCACCACATTGTCCTTGATCGCTGCCTCCGTGCACACCCCAAAGTAGTCCTGACAACAGGGAGGGAGGGAGTGAGAGGCCAGGGGAGGGAGGGATCAGTTGAGGGAATGAAGAGTGAGAAGAGATTTTTCACTAAATGAATTACAACATTTTAAAAAGTAACACTTTAACTTAACAATAAGACAATCAGTAACTCAAAGAAACAGTTGGATTACATTGCAAGGTAGACTTAGGGTGCATTTGTAAATTCCCTCTGGCCATCTACTCTGATTTCAAAGCACTCTCTTTTGAGTGTGCTAGAGCGCAGAATAACTGATGCATTTACGAACGCTCAACACCCGTTGAATATATGGCCGGTGTCAGTAAACGTCAGCAAAAAGCGTAATTAAATTGTTGCCAGCAGCACAGGTAGTCACCAAAGCTCTGGATAACATGAAAACAGCCTAACAAGCTCTGCTAGGGTGAAAGATCTGTTCAGAGTGAGGTGTTCTCTCATTTATGTCTGGAAGTAGCTAACTAACTTTAGTCAGTTAAAACCTCTACGGGATCAGTGTCCCTAACCCAGGACAGTTGTTGCTCAATTTGCGATAATGTGACTAGAATGACGTTGTAAACAGCTAATTCCGGGACATAGACATGTTTAATATGGGCAGAAAGAGCAAAAAAAAATACCATGCTATTGTTTGAGGATAGTGCACAGCAAAACACTTTTATCATGACAACTGGTTTGATACATTCACCTCTGAAGTTAAATAATGTACTTACATTCTTGCTCTGATTTGTCATCCTGAGGGTCCCAGAGATAAAATTGATTTTTATATTTAAATGTAGGAACTGGGTTCTACAGTTTGACCCTGCTTGGTTCTACAGTTTGACCCCACCCCCCAAAACCTTTTGCACACACACTCTTGTGGACAACATCTAAATTACACCTAGAATGCTATCCCAATGTATGGCCTTTCTCTTGCATTTCAAAGATGATTGAACAAAAACAAAACATATTTAAAAAAAATGTTTTTTTTTGTTTGTATTATCTTTTACCAAATCTAATGTGTTATATTCTACTACATGAATTTCACATTTTCACAAGTGTTTCCTTTCAAATGGTATCAAGAATATGCATATCCTTGCTTCAGGTACTGAGCTACCGGGAGAGTTGGGAATGTCATTTTATGCGAAAATTGAAAAAAAGTGCGAGAGCAAAAGGCTCTGAATTTACGAACTGACAACTCTCTGAATTTACAAACGCCCTGAGCACATGGAGCGCACTTGGCACTCCAGAGTGAATTTAGGAACGCACCAAGGTGATTAACAACCTGTGTGAAAGTGAAAGTGAATGGACGAAAAGTAAGTATACCAAGTTCAAGTACAAACCTGGAATGTATCAACCACCCTGTGTAAGAACTCAATGACAAAGAGCGGCGGCACCTCGCTCTGGATAACTGCCACAAAGTAAATGCGGTGCCTTAGCACACTGATTAGGTAGTGGTGTGGGGTCGGGATGACTGGGGGCACGTTCTCTGGCTCGCTAGCGCGCTCTTGCGCCTCGAAAAAGTAGTCGCACACGGAGCGGCTCACAACGCTCTTCCAGTGCTTCTCCAGGAAAATGTCCCCCGAGGAGTTCACGAGGAACAGGCTGTGGATCATTTTGGCTGGAGGGTGAGACAGAAAAATAACAAATATTTAGCTAGCGACTCTAAAACGATTCTAGCTATACCATCCATGCAGTTGGAATACAATATACATTTGAGTTACACAGCGCTTGTGGTACTCTCAATATAGACATACATATATGATGAGTGACAATGTAACTTGTGATGTGGAGAAAGGGATAGGACAGGTCACACCGTTTCATTAAATATTCGGCTGTGCTATCGGGTTCCGCCGTGGACGGCCGTAATATCAGTAGGCATGCACACGAACCTGTGAAATAAGATGACTACAGATGATGGTGATATATGGTGTTTTACTGGACGATAGGCCTGCCTCTGTATTCTTACAACATCCCCTCCTCACCGTTGTCTTGTGACAGCAGGCGAGCGCCGTCATACAGCGATGATGAAAACGGAATTATTCATGGCTTGCGCTCAATATTTTAGTGCTATTCCTTATATTCATAACGTGTAATTACTTACCGGTGTCAATCTATTTGTGTTTTCGTCTCGCCTTCGTCTTTTTTCAATGAAAGATTAGAGAAGGCCGTCGCTTGTTCTCAGTTAGCTGGCCTGAATGACGATAAATCTGACACCAGATAGGACCAATCGGAGACGAAAAAAAGCAAGAATGCCCTCCTCTCCCAAATAGCGATTGGTCCATAGTGCGGAGGTTCGTGCCTGTCAGTACCACTCGGAACTCAATTGTAATTGGACAACGTCCAGTAAACACAGGCTGAACATGCACCTTGATTGGCTAAACGGCACCGTCGTGTCTGACATTTTGTGTCAAGACATCGTCCACGGATCATATCAGATTTCATTTTGTGGATACATTTTGTGGATACAAAATATATATATTTCCAATGAATAAAATGTAATGGAAAATAATTTACTTGGTTACATTGAAACCACCATGTGTCTAATCTATCAAACCCATAGCCCATGGGAGGGGTAAAATCTATATATTTTTTAAAGTGTAGGCTTTTTGAATATACATGTGTATATAATTTATATCATTGGCACTTACATACTGTATGTGAAATGGAGATAAATTGGCCTACTGTTAAATCAGAATATAATTGGTCCCTTTGGTACTGTTTTCCATATGTGAGTCTGTAAATATGATAAATTGGATAATGGACTCACTCATATTGAAGATGTCTTATCAAGTAGATAGTCGTTTATGGGGGTGATTGGCAATTTTCTTCAAATGGATCCTTTAAATGGATGCCAAATATGTATTTGCATTCAGTCTGACCTTTTGCAGTCACAGACTACCTTCTGATCCACTCTTATACTGAACAAAAATCTAAACACAACTTTTTTTATTTAACTAGGCAAGTCAGTTAAGAACAAATTCTTATTTACAATGACGGCCTACCCCGCCAAACTCGGACGACGCTGGGCCAATTGTGCGCCGCCCTATGGGACTCCCAATCACGCCCGGATGTGATGCAGCCTGGATTCAAACCAGGTACTGCAGTGATGCCTCTTGCACTGAAATGCAGTGTCTTAGATCACTGCACCACTCGGGAGCCTAACATGTAAAGTGTTGGTCCCATGTTACATGAGCTGAAATAAAAGATCCCATGTGTTTCATATACACAAAAAAGCTTATTTCTCTCAAATGTTGTGCACAAATTTGTTTACATCCCTGTTATAGTGAGCATTTCTCCTTTGCCAAGATAATACATCCACCTGACAGGTGTAGCTTCTTCTTCAGTGGTGTTTATTGCCACCCTATGAGACTCCCAACCACAGCAGGTTATAATACAGCCTGGATTTGAATCAGGGTGTCTGTAGTGACGCCTCTAGCACTGAGATGCAGTGCCTTAGACCACTGCGCCACAGAATCCTGCCAGCCTGTCCCATTTCTCTTAAAAAATATAAAATATTTGAGATTGTCTAATGACGTTCTACTCAATATACTCTTTATACTAATTTCCTGTATCCCCTTCTCCCTCATACTAGATCTCAGCCTCTCTCTTTCTCTCTGATACTGCCCACACTGTATCAATACATGCCCCAATGTCTCTGTTTCCTGGCAACAATCACACTTTCCTGTTGGATGATATCCTATCACATTTAAGGACTTATTCAATTGGCTGTGTCCTACCCTTAATGTTTTAAAAATAGCCTCCCCAACTTCTCTCTGTACTTGAAATAAATGCCTGCTCTTAGTATCTCTATTCCACTGCTCCTGCCATCTCTGCAACATCACTGTCCATATCAGGCTTTTTGCCTCTGCCTTGCTCATTGAAACTACAACATCGCCACTTCTAAGTGCTTGTTTAGCCAGTACATCAACTGCCACCCCCACATGGGCTGGAACCCAAGTAAATCTGATCTGTATATCCATCTGTCTAATCCTGCCATGGGCTTGTAGCACCTCACAAAGCAGGTCTTGTCTGCTACATGACCTAAAGGACTGTAGATTCATTAACACTGCACATGAATCAGAGCAAATAACTTCTGGCTGGACTTCCTCCACCCACTGCAAGGCCAAGAGTGTGTCCATCAGCTCCACTGTATATACAGCCAGATGATCTATAATACATGTCCTTACTTCCACCCCACATTCCTGCAATACAAATGCTGACCCAGTACTTCCTGTCCTTGGATCTTTTGAACCATCTGTGTAAATGGCCACAAAATCCTGATACACAGTATCCAGATGTCTCTTAAACAAACCAGATGGATCAACACCGTCCCTATCTTTCTGTAGTCTCTCCAAGACAGGTGTGGCATATCAGGATGCTGATTAAACAGCAAGATCATTGCACAGCTGCACGTTGTGCTGGGGACAATAAAAGGCCACTCTAAAATGTGCAGTTTTTTCACACAACACAATGCCACAGATGTCAAGTTTTGAAGGAGCGTGCAATTGGCATGCTGACTGCAGGAATGTCCACCAGAGCTGTTGCCAGAGAATTGAATGTTAATTTCTCTACCATAAACAGAGTTGGGTAGGTTACTTTCTAAATGTAATCTGTCCAAAATTGTCATCAGTAACTCAACTTTTTGATTACCCAAACTCAGTAATGTAATCTGATTACATTCAGTTATTAAGAAGCATTAGAAGACAAAAATGTATGTTACCAATTGAACGTCATCTTTTGCAGGATAAATCAGTGTTAAAGTTTACATAGCTGGACATATAATGTATAGCTTTACATTAATATATAATTTATAAGTCCAAAAATGGATGAGTAACTACAGATTTCCCCTTTAAGTCTATAAAAAGTGTTTGAGTTTGAGCCTGTGTCCATTAGGCCTATTGATATAATGTTTTTTATCAGCATGAATTAGATTGAACAATAAAAGTCCCACTTTTATTCCATAGGCTTGGATCCGCACTATACAGCTGTTGGAAGAGTGCATTTTTCACTGAATGTCCACTGGTTTCAAAAACAATGATTGATAGGCATCTTAAACTTCTTGAATTCAACCATTATTGGGTTCAAATACACATTTAGATTTGTGAACAGCCATCCACAACCACAATCCGTAAGGCACAAATAGCTAAATGAGAGCAGCAGTGTGATTCACATCAATGCGCTATGTAGATATCAATAATAAGTGATATCCATATTGCTGTAGACTACAGTCGTGGCCAAAAGTTTTGAGAATGACACAAATATTAATTCCCACAAATTTTGCTGCTTCAGTGTCTTTAGATATTTTTGTCAGATGTTACTATGGAATACTGAAGTATAATTACAAGCATTTCATAAGTGTCAAAGGCTTTTATTGACGTTGATGCGAAGAGACAATATTTGCAGTGTTGACCCTTCTTTTTCAAGACCTCTACAATCCGCCCTGGCATGCTGTCAATTAACTTCTGGGCCACATCCTGACTGATGGCAGCCCATTCTTGTCAGAATTTGTGGGTTTTTGTTTGTCCACCCGCCTCTTGAGGATTGACCACAAGGATGGGATTAAGGTCTGGGGACTTTCCTGGCCATGGACCCAAAATATCGATGTTTTGTTCCCCGAGCCACTTAGTTATCATCATGCTGGAAAAGGCATTGTTCGTCACCAAACTGTTCCCGGATGGTTGGGAGAAGTTGCTCTCGGAGGATGTGTTGGTACCATTCTTTATTCATGGCTGTGTTCTTAGGCAAAATTGTGAGTGAGCCCACTCCCTTGGCTGAGAAGCAACCCCACACATGAATGGTCTCAGGATGCTTTACTGTTGGCATGACACAGGACTGATGGTAGCGCTCACCTTGTCTTCTCCGGACAAGCTTTTTTCCGGATGCCCCAAACAATCGGAAAGGGGATTCATCAGAGAAAATGACTTGACCCCAGTCCTCAGCAGTCCAATCCCTGTACCTTTTGCAGAATATCAGTCTGTCCCTGATGTTTTTCCTGGAGAGAAGTGGCTTCTTTGCTGCCCTTCTTGATACTAGGCCATCCTCCAAGTCTTTGCCTCACTGTGCGTGCAGATGCACTCACACCTGTCTGCTGCCATTCCTGAGCAAGCTCTGTACTGGTGGTGCCCCGATCCTGCAGCTGAATCAAATTTAGGAGACGGTTCTGGCGCTTGCTGGACTTTCGTGGGCGCCCTGAAGCCTTCTTCACAATTGAACCGCTCTCCTTGAATTCTTGATGATCCGATAAATGTTTTTCTTTTTAGGTACAATCTTACTGGCAGCAATATCCTTGACTGTGAAGCCCTTTTTGTGCAAAGCAATGACGGCACGTGTTTCCTTGCAGGTAACCATGGTTGACAGAGGAAGAACAATGATTCCAAGCACCACTCTCCTTTTGAAGCTTCCAGTCTGTTATTCAAACTCAAACTGCATGACAGAGTGATCTCCAGCCTTGTCCTCGTCAACACACACCTGTGTTAACGAGAGAATCACTGACATGTCAGCTGGTCCTTTTGTGGCAGGGCTGAAATGCAGTGGAAATGTTTTTTGGGGGATTCAGTTAATTTGCATGGCAAAGAGGGACTTTGCAATTCATCTGATCACTCTTCATAACATTCTGGAGTATATCCAAATTGCCATCATACAAACTGAGGCAGCAGACTTTTGTTAAAATTAATATGTGTCATTCTCAACTTTTGGCCACGACTATACACCACTGCTGTAATCCTTACCTCCAAGCCTTTATTCAAATTGGATAATCTTTGGATGCCAACAGCAGTCACACCATTGGAAGACAGCTTGGAGAGTAGCCTACAAAAGCCTATTCCTGCTCTTTTCCCACGATCCATCAAACACATTTGGTGTGTCATCATAGTGGTCAGGCTTACTCAGGAACAAACTTAAACTTCCGGGGGGGGGGGGGTGGGGGGTGGGGGGGGTTTGCTGGTAAAGTAACGGATCAGTTACCATGTTTTTGTAATCCGTTACTTCCCAACCCTGACAATAAACCACCTCCAACGTCGTTTTAGAGAATTTGGAAGTACGTCCGACCGGCCTCAACTGCAGACCACACGTTACCACGCCAGCCCAGGACTTCCACATCCAGTTTCTTCACCTGCAGGATTGTCTGAGACCAGCCAACATTTGGAGTATTTCTGTCTGTAATAAATCCCTTTTGTGGGGAAAAACTCATTCTGATTGGCCCAGTCATGTGAAACTCATAGATTAGGGCCTAACTGACTGATTACCTTATATGAACAGTATATATGAGCCAGCTTCACATAGCAAATACGAATTTAAATCAATTCATTTCTGGTTAAAGTGAGAAAATCACTGCCAAGGAGCAGCAATTATTAAAAGTCCGAACAATAGATTAAAAAAAATAACATGACAACATACATGGCTCAACATAATTTATTTTTGTTTTATGTTAAAATGTACAGAGTTCTTTGAAAGTACTTGCTAAGAAAGAAAAACAAATGGAAATACATACAGGGACAAAGTAGAGAGACAGAGGCAGCAGGGCACTATCAACCATCGCAATGCACCCAGCCAGCCTCACCTCTATCTTGTACTCTCTTAGCTCACAATGCACCATGTACAATTACAAAGGATACAAAAAGGGAAGCGATATAAACAGACAAATATACTGAGCTCATTTTTACATGCCTCTTAAAACGCAAGGAAGTCGTCCTATACACACACACAAAATCAAAACAAAAGAACGGCTAAGTGGCCTTCAGATATGTTTTTTCCTTTTGTTTTAAAATAGCATTAATATACTACACAAAGATAGAAAACTCTAGAGATGAGATGGAATGGAGAAGTTAAAAGGCATCTTAAATTCACTAAAAGTGAGATTTTTTTTTGTTTTGAATTTCTTAATAATATTACAGAGTCGAGCTAAAAAAATGTAGTTTTTTTCCTGAAACAGAAGTGAAAAAAATGACAGTACCAATGTCACAATATTTCTTTTTTATATTATAGAAAAAACATTCTCTACAATAGGTTTTCTAAAGTCAAAAAGAGTCAGCTTGTGTCATAAAAGAAAGCTGCCCAGTCTGATAAAGTTCAGAGAAATTAAAAAAACAAACAAAAAAACAAATAATATATGAAAACGTCAGGTCTGTAAGAAAAGTATCCTCATTTTGACTTTGAATACTGGAACATTGAGACAACTGGGTCAATTCCTCCACCACCCGTCCCATCCTAACACAGTGACCATCCAGATGTCTGTGTGTGTGGGGGTGCAAGGCGTACACAATGCACAGTATTTGGCATTGGCCACCTCTCCGTATGTCGATGGTCCATAGAGTGCAGACATCTCTACTAATCAATGGAAGTGCACTGCAGACTTGCACAGATTGACTCCTTTTAACAGAAAACAGTGTTCAGAGAGGATGCCTTGACCTCGGTTTGTGGGTTACTAACACTTGAATGAAGTGGCTCAGCTAATTTCCAACAGCTGGTTTTCCTTAAAGCAGTGAGTTACTCCACCTGGTAGACCTCATCTCTTTCCCTGGAAGGTAAACTGCATGGGGATGACAGACATACACCATCAACTGGGTAAAAAAGCCTAATAATAGCCTTCTGTAGAGTGTGACCAACATTTTTTTTATTTTTTTATAAAATGTAAGTGCTGCAATGTCTTCTGCCTGCCACTGAGGGGAGACTAGCTGGCTCGCTGACTGACAATGCTGGACTGTGAATCGACAGGAAGTAGCAGAATATTTACATCTAAACATTCCAGAACGAACAGCTACAGCATCCTGGGTTGAGTGGTGCCCCCCCCCCAGATACACACCCTTCTACCAGGAAGACAGACTCCTGACACTGTTGTGACACTTAGGACCCATGAATCTCAACTCTGAGACTGAAGTGCCCCGGCTCACCAAGTGGCAATGGAGAGGGTTGTGTGCGCGCGTATGTGTGTGAGAGAGAGAGTGTGTGTGTGTCGGCGCTAGAGGGTGTACCACCATTTCAGTATGCCATACTTCAAGACCAAAGCATAGAGAGGTTGGACTGCACGTGAGTTGTTTTCAACGGTTGTCAAAATAAAAACAATGAAAGTATTCAAATATATTGAAAGAAAAGTCCATCTACAATTATAATTAGTCTCTTTTTTTCCAAGTTAAGGCTTCCTATGTCAATTACAATATTGTGTGCATGGTTTAATATATTTAGTTAACCTCTCAGTTTTGACAATGTAAGGTCCTCCAAAGTCCATGTTTCAGCCCATCTTCCTCCTCCTCCTCCTCCACTCTCCTCCCAGTAAACAGTGGAGGGGAGCCTTCCGTTAGCGTAGAAACTGTGCCAGAGAGGAGCGTGTTGTGTAGGTCTGACGAGACTAGTGCAGTCTGCCAGACAGTACCAGAGGTCCAGTTACACGTTATGTATCGTGCCAGCATACTCCCTACACAGCCAGCTTGGGGGTGGGGGATGAATCCAACTGAATAGAACAAAATTACACATACAAAACATAGTCTCCCCTTGCTCTCCCCTTATGCTCGCTCTGGCTTTGGAGAGGGTGGATTCAACACCAAGTAATACAGTAAAGAGAGGCGACAGAAGAGTCCCTCCCTACATCAGAGTGCCAGGTCGGAGAGTGTCCCCCCCATCTCTTGAGAGCTGCGGCGTTGCTGTGGGGTTCTCTACTCATCTGCTCATGTAAGGCGACTGTTTGGGGACGCCGGCGTAACTGTGGTGGGTGGGGCCCGTGTACATCATGTTGCCGTGGTGATTGGGCTGCATAGGCTGCTGTGGGTACCCCTGCCCCCCCATCATGCCCATCTGCATTTGCATGGGGTACTGGGCGGGCTGGTTCATGTAAGGGGGGTTCCCATGGTAACCGCTGTTCATCATAGGCTGTGGCATGCGGTAGCCGGCCGACATGGCGTTCAGCTGGTTCATGTTCATGGTGTTGTAACCGGCCGGCGTGGGCATGAGGTTGGGCATCATACTGCGCTGCACAGCCAGGGTACGGGGCGAGCCCTGCATGGCCACGGACCCAGAGCTGCGGCCGTACAGCTGCTGCTGGTGCGGGGAGGGAGCGGGGGCCAGCTGGGCCTTGGAGCGGATGGCGATGTGGCCCTTCACTGTGGCCATCTGGCCCTGCAGCCTCTGGGTGTGGGGCGGGGGAGGCAGGCCGATGTTGCCTGTGGGCATGTTGCACTGCAGCTGCAGGGAGCCCAGGTTCATGGAGCCAGAGCTCATTTGTGGAGGGGGGCTCATGGTGGCCTGGCCCTGGGTTAAGGGAGGGTGTGGGGAGGGGGAGAGCTGGGCCAGACCAGGGTTAGACAGAGAAACACTGGTGGCGTATGACGTGACAGAGGCCGAGTGCGAGTAGGGCATGGCGTGGGGGTCCATGATGGTGTTGGTGAGCTGCTGCAGCTTAGCCAGGCTGAACGTGGCCGAGGGCTGGGGGTAACCCCCTGCACCAAAGTCCTGGCCCATCCGCTCATACAGGCTGCGGCCCCCACCCTGGGAGGCACTCTCAGGGATCTCCATGATCATTGGCGTGGAGCCAAAGCCGTTCCCCATACTGCACTGGGATAGGGGCTGCTGCTGCGTGTGGGGGTTTGGAGGGGCCGAGGGCTGGGGGTTGGGAGCCTGCTGCTGCTGAGGGGGCTGCTGCACTTTTTTCTGGGACTGCTGGCTGGCGCTGGGCGGCCTCTCGTTCACAAAGCTCTGAGGGGACTTGATGCCTTGGTGGGTGTTAGCAGACGGCGGACGGGGTGGCAGCGGAGGCTGAGACACACTGTTGTTGCCACCCATGTTGGCTCCCGGACCATTATTGGGCCCTGGCCCGGTCTGTTGGATGAGGCTGCAGCTGCCCATGGCGAGCTGTGATGTCACGGCGCCGCTGGGAGACGTGAGGCCGGGCGCCGGGACAAAGGAGCAGCTGTTTCCCTGTGAGGAGGGCGTGGCCGAGTTAGAGGAAGAGCCCGCCGCCGACGAGGTCGAGGCGACCGCATGGTTACCGCTGTTGTTCCCTCCCCCGCTGCCCATGGTGGAATCGTAGCTGCTGGGATTGTCATAGTTCTCTGTGGTGCTCTCGATGCTACCCAGGTCACTGAATCCACTGTCCACCACCTGCTGGGAGTGGTCCGACACCGACGGCACGTCCATCATGGGACTGGTTTCCATGTTCTGCAGGGACGGGGCTGACAGAGAGCTGGGGTGCTCAGGGGTGATCTGGGTGTACACCCCTCCCCCTGTTCCCCCAGTAGGGCCTGGCGTGCCCTCTCTCTGCTGCCCCAGCCCAGACTCCATCACCCCTCCCGGGGTCACGCCTGCTGGGCTGTTGACGGAGCGGACTGATTGGCTGGGTAAGGGGGTCATGGGGGGGTTGGTATGGGGTAGGGGGCTGCTGTGTTGGGAGGATCCACACTCCTCCACCAAAGCCAGGTGGGTAGCCTCCTCCTCGGCCTCCCCGGCGTGGCTGTAGCTCTGCAGGGTGCGGCATGCGGCCAGCGTCTCTTCACAGTCCTGGTAGGCTCCGTGGGAGACCCCGTGGCTCTCTGGCTCCTCGTCCTGGGCCTCTCCCTGGGTCAGAGACTGGACCGCCTGCACCGTCTCCAGGTCCAGCTCGTTGTTGTGGTGGTGCTGGCCGTGGTGGGACCCGTGGTGGGTCAGCTCCTCCTTGAAGGAGTCGGGGTGCTGGTGGGGGTGCTGGGGCTCCATCAGCACCGTGACAGCCTTGTCCTCGGGGTGCAGTGGCTGCAGCTCTAGGGGCTCGGAGGGGACTGAGATGGCTGTCACAGTCTCCACCGCCGCAGCTGCCGCTGCCGACTCCTCCGCCTCTCGCCGCCGTCTCCTCTCGTCCTGTGCTGCGTCCACCGGCCGGCACTTCACCTCCTGCAGCTCCTCCTCCGCCTCCTCGTCATCCTCCTCTTCGTCCTCCTCCTCTTGCTTGCTGACATAGGCGTCTCTGGCCTGCACGCTTCCCTGCATGTCTAAAAAACCTTCCCCACCCTGGGGTTCCTCTTTGACGGGCGGAGAGCAGGCGGGGGAGGCAGGCTCTTCCTCCTCTTCAGAGTCCTGGCTCTTCCTCTTCTTGCTGTTGCTCTTGTCCTCCAGGTGTCCATCTCCTTCGTCGTCTGCATCATGGTCTTCACTGCGTCTGCTCCCCGAGCCTGGCATTGCCACGGTCCTCCTGCTGCTGCTGCCCAGGCTCGCACACTCCTCGTCCTCCCTCTCCTCGTCTTCCTCATCCTCCCTGTCAGCCATGTCTCTGTTCTTGTCTGGCCTGCTGGGCTGGGGGGCACTGGGGCCTCCGGTAGAAGACGGTGAGAGGAGGGAGCGGGTCGGTGGATGGCTCGGTTTGTCCTCTACCCAGCCCCTCTCTGTCTCCTCCTCCTCCTCCGGCTCCGAGACAGGGAGCGGCTTAGGGACGGGTTGTTGTAGCAGGGATGGGTTTTTGGGCGGTCGCCCCCGCCTCTTGGGGATCTTCTGCTCCACGGGCTTGGGGGGGTAGTCGTCCTCTTCATCAGAGTCTTTGCGTTTGTCGTTGTCGGTAGCTGCAGCTCTGGAGGACCTCTTGCAGGCTCGGTCCTCTAGCTGCTGGGGAGGCTTGTCTAGCTGCTGCCCCCCTCCCAGACCCAGCCTCGGTCTCTCTGCCTCCTGCCTCTTGGCCTCCTCCTGGGCCCGCTGTAGGTACCAGCTCTGGGGCTTGCGGCCCGGCTTCATCTTGATCTTGGGGGGCGGAGGGTCGCTCAAGGTGGTCAGACTGGTGTCCCCCGCGTTCTGGTTGGCCCCGCCCGGCCATTTCCTCAAGTGCAGGGGCTTGCGGGGCTTGCCCTTGGGCCAGCCTTTCTTCTTCTTGACGGGGGACTCTCGGGTGTCTGCGGAGGCAGTGGGCTCTGGGTTCCGTAGGGAGGCAACTGACTTCAGAACAGGAGTGGGTTCTATACGAGAACAGAGGGGGAGAGATATCCATTGTTACACATACAGATCTACTCAAGCAAGTACTGTATATCAATGCCTAGCTACTGTACACCTATACATTGCTACATACAGTGGGGCAAAAAAGTATTTAGTCAGCCACCAATTGTGCAAGTTTCTCCCACTTAAAAAGATGAGGCCTGTAATTTTCATCAGGTACACTTCAACTATGACAGACAAAATGAGAAAAAAAATTCCAGAAAATCACATTGTAGGATTTTTAATGAATTTATTTGCAAATTATGGTGGAAAATAAGTATTTGGTCAATAACAAAAGTTTCTCAATGCTTTGTTATATACCCTTTGTTGGCAATGACAGAGGTCAAACGTTTTCTGTAAGTCTTCACAAGGTTATCACACACTGTTGCTGGTATTTTGGCCCATTCCTCCATGCAGATCTCCTCTAGAGCAGTGATGTTTTGGGGCTGTTGCTGGGCAACACGGACTTTCAACTCCCTCCAAAGATTTTCTATGGGGTTGAGATCTGGAGACTGGCTAGGCCACTCCAGGACCTTGAAATGCTTCTTACGAAGCCACTCCTTCGTTGCCCGGGCGGTGTGTTTGGGATCATTGTCATGCTGAAAGACCCAGCCACGTTTCATCTTCAATGCCCTTGCTGATGGAAGGAGGTTTTCACTCATTATCTCATGATACATGGCCCCATTCATTCTTTCCTTTACACAGAGCAGTCATCCTGGTCCCTTTGCAGAAAAACAGCCCCAAAGCATGATGTTTCCCCTCCCCATGCTTCACAGTAGGTATGGTGTTCTTTGGATGCAACTCAGCATTCTTTGTCCTCCAAACACGACAAGTTGAGTTTTTACCAAAAAGTTATATTTTGTTTCATCTGACAATATGACATTCTCCCAATCTTCTTCTGGATCATCCAAATGCTCTCTAGCAAACCTCAGACGGGCCTGAACATGTACTGGCTTAAGCATGGGGACACGTCTGGCACTGCAGGATTTGAGTCCCTGGCGGCGTAGTATGTTACTGATGGTAGGCTTTGTTACTTTGGTCCCAGCTCTTTGCAGGTCATTCACTAGGTCCCCCCGTGTGATTCTGGGATTTTTGCTCACCGTTCTTGTGAACATTTTGACCCCACGGGGTGAGATCTTGCGTGGAGCCCCAGATCGAGGGAGATTATCAGTGGTCTTGTATGTCTTCCCTTTCCTAATAATTGCTCCCACAGTTGATTTCTTCAAACCAAGCCGCTTACCTATTGCAGATTCAGTCTTCCCAGCCTGGTGCAGGTCTACAATTTTGTTTCTGGTGTCCATTGACAGCTCTTTGGTCTTGGCCATAGTGGAGTTTGGAGTGTGACTGTTTGAGGTTGTGGACAGGTGTCTTTTATACTGATAACAAGTTCAAACAGGTGCCATTAATACAGGTAACGAGTGGAGGACAGAGGAGCCTCTTGAAGAAGTTACAGGTCTGTGAGAGCCAGAAATCTTGCTTGTTTGTAGGTGACCAAATACTTATTTTCCACCATAATTTGCAAATAAATTCATTAAAAATCCCACAATGTGATTTTCTGGATTTCTTTCCCCTCATTTTGTCTGTCATAGTTGAAGTGTACCTATGATGAAAATTACAGGCCTCTCATCTTTTTAAGTGTGAGAACTTGCACAATTGGTGGCTGACTAAATACTTTTTTGCCCCACTGTAAATAACTGCTCTGTTAGCCCTGTGGACTCACCGTCCTCCTCAGACTCTGTGAGGCTGGCTCGCCGGCCCCGCTTGGCCGTAGGGTCCGTGTGTCGGAGAGCGGAGCGGCCCGGGGGGTAGCGCCTCAGGGGGGTCTCCTCCTCCAGCCGGGGCATTGGCCTCTCAGAGTCAGAGTCCACGAAGGGCTCATCTAGCACCTCGGTGGTCTCGGAGATGGTCTCGGTCACCACGCTGCTATGTGCGTGGCTGTGGCTGCGCTGACGCATGCGCCTCTTCCTCAACGGTTTCTGGGGAGACATGGAAAAGCTATTGAAAACAGTAAAACGTTGCAAGCAGAAAGTGTGAATTTCTTATTTTGGAAGAGGTCAACACATGTCACTAATGTTTATTTCGAGGTCACAACGTTCTTATCATTGGAGTGACCTATATCAAGCAGTTCAGCAGATCCAGTCTTTCCATTCACCTTGCATTTGAGCCCCAGGGTGGGTTTTGTGAGGATGGGTGGGGAATGATCCCCCGTCTCCACGTCATCGTCGCCATCCTCTTCCTCGCTGCTTTCACTGAAGCAGCTCCGTCTGACCGGCGACAGGTCGCTGAGCCTGGGTGACAGGGGCAACTGGGGCAAGGCCTCCCCGGGCCCCTCACTCAGCCTGCGCTTGGGGCCCTTCTTCCTGGGAGGTCGCCCTCTGCTGCGTGGGGGTGGGACAACAGATTGTCTGCCAAGCATCTCTAGGGGCCTGATGGTGCCTGTAGAATCCGCCTGCTGCCTGTCTGAGGAGAAGAGGGAGGGTGGGCTGCTGCCGAATGTGGGGCTGGCATTAGTGCCCTCAGTTCTGTCCTCCTCCTCCTCATCATCATCCTGCACTTCCACCCGGCTCTTTGGGGGTCGTCCCGGGCCCGGCCGCCTCTCGGCCCGCGGCCCATCCTTCACCTTGCCCCAGGGCCAGTTCTTGGGTGGGCGGCCCCTGCCCCGGCGCTCTCCATTGGCGGGGGGAGGGGGGCGGTGGTCGGGGATGGGCAAAGGGCAGCGGACTGGGGAGGAGGCTGGAGAGCTTTGGCTAGCGGGGAACCCCGGGAAGCACTTTCTCTCCTCTTCTTCCTCGCCTCCTCGGATGAGCCAGGAGAACGGAGACACCTTGTGGCTAGGCTTGATCTGTTTCAAAATATCAAATTAACTCCATAATTTACCACCCTAATACACACAATATTGTATTTTTTTTTAGAACCTGAAGCGTCATTATCCTCACCTCCTTGCAGGTGTCCTCCTCTCCCTCTTCCTCCTCCTCCTCTCCCTCCGACACCACAGTGTTGGTGATGATGACGGGGGTCCAGCGGAGAGAGTCAGGGTCCACTTCTAGCAGCCGGGGCCTGGCGGTGAGACGAACCATGTGGGTGGACACCAGCTTCTCCTTGCGCACCAGGACTAGCCTACAAGACAGGGGGACAGAGACAGGGGAGGTCAAGGTGTTGTTCAGACAGATGGGTAAAACCCCACAGGGAGGGAAGAACCACTCTGAACAAATAACTCCCAAACAGACACATGTTCCATGCTGTAGAATAGTCTCGTCAGCTTTCAAATGGCCTTAGTCAGCATGTCGTTGCTCATTTCTGCGTCGTTGAATTTGTGACGGCATCGTGGTTACGCCTCTGACGGTGCGAGCGCATGTCTCACCGCTCCCCTCTCTGCTCCAGCATGTTGAGGTGGTGCAGCGTGGCGGTGATGTCCTGGGGGCAGATGCCCGTGATCTTGCTGAGGCGTCGGATGGTGAGCTGGCGGTCGCGGACCTCATGGAGACACTCCAGCACCACGCTGCGCCAATAGGCTGTGTAGGACAGCCGTCCCAGGTCTGACAGGGGCTTCTCTGGGGAGCCGGGCTGGCCCTCCCGCTTGGACAGCAGGTAGCCTGGAGGGGAGAGGAGAGAGAGACAGGATCGGGCGGAGAACAAGGTTCATTTTAAAAATCAGTCGGCGGCACGAGGCGCATTTACATTTGACGGCATTTCAGTCTGACTATTGGTGTATACGATTCAGTCAGACCGTGTGAAATAAATTCATGCTGCCTTTTCTACCACTACTTGCCCTGTTACTACATGATAGTGGTCCAGCTTTTCCTCAGAATAACCAACACCTTCTAAACCATCCAATTTGACCAGCTAAGCAGAGTAGGAAGGGGTCAATGTGGTTTTGATTATTCAGCTCAACAAGGAATTGGACCGGACGTTATTCATTACAGGCACTTTGAGTCAGATTCCAACATGTTGCTAGTTCAATTGAATGGGATTGACTGCTATTCCGATGGCATTGACCAAGAACTCTACAGCAGCTTAGAACCCCTGGTTTGGCATCAGAGAGGTCTGGGGAGCGGAGGTAAGAGCCTAGCTGAGAGCCTGAGTGGAGCTCCTTACTGAAGTCGATGAGGAAGCGGCCGTAGCCCTTGCGCTGGTACTGGGGAAGAATCATGATGCAGGACACGTTGTACTTCTGTTGACAGTGTTTCTCCTGGAGAGGAGAGAGAGGTAGAGAGAGTAGGCATGGAAACACACTCAGAGCAAGCCTGTGCTAGTACATACAGCAGGAGTCTTGTGTGTGTGAGCGTGGTAAGATAATTGCTGTGTTTTGGCCGATTCCAGGAGCACCTGCATCCGTAGACAGACAGACAGGGGGGTGAGACAGCATCAAAGGCAGCGGTGGTTTCTCTGCATACAGAGGGATTCGCCGGAGTAGAAGGAAGGTGCGTCTAGACCAGGGTTCCCCGGAGAGCTACCGTCCAATTGGTTATCGCCAATCTAGAACAGCTGATTCTAATAATTAGCTGGTTGATAAACTGAAAAATCAGGTCAGTTACATTGGGTTGGAGCAAAAAACCTACAGGAGGGTAGCTCTCCAGGAACAGGGTTGGAGAGCCCTGGTGTAGACACTGACGACCTAAAGACACATTGTCGTTGAATTTGTGACGGCGTCATGATTTTGACTATGTGTGCGTGTCTCACCACTCCCCTCTCTGCTCCAGTATGAGGTGGTGCAGCGCGGCGGTGATGTCCTGGGAGCAGCGCAATAGTGTATATGTGTGTGTGTGTGTGTGTACTAAGATAATTGCTGTGTTTTGGCAGGCAGCCTATGTGAAGAAGAGCCCCTACATCCATACAGACACGGGGGACACAGAGAAAGCGTCAAAGCAGCCGTGGTCGTTGCTCTGCACACAGGGATTCACCAGGGTTAAACGAAGGGGAGTGGGGAGTTACTGCTTCCTACAAGAGCACAAAACGTGTCGGCCACATTTCAAGCCGTCTATGAAAAGCCGGTCAGGCCAACTTAAAAAAAAAGCTTGTGTCTTAATTAAAGGGGCAGTGTTGTATTTTGAGACCGGCTTGAATATGCAAATAAGCCAATTGGCAAAGGGTAGCTTACGTTGCCTAATTCTACATTTACAGTTACATTTTGTTGAATGTTTTTTTGCGTCATTCAATAAAATGCCATTTACAGTCATCTAACAAAATCATTCATCAATGTCAAGCCCTTCATAATATACACACTTTAAAAAGTCTCACGCAATGTAGGCCCGCATTGACCACCGCATATAGGCTACATGGACAAATCAAAAGCTGCAGTATTTCCCTGTGAAAATGTTATGGGATTTGCTCCTTTGGTTTTATTGGTAGGCCACTCTGATAGTCCTACATTATGCTCAAATAGCCTATTGGCTACTGTCTAAAACTGTAAGGGTACAGCCTCAGTGTTCACTGTAAACGCGCACCGGGAAGTTATGCAAAAAAAAAACGTTTCCGCTCACAAGACCTCAAATTTGCTCATTGCCCCCCAAGACATTTGTTGCTTATGTGTGTATATAAATCTGCATTTATTTGGTGGTTAGACGTACCTTGGAGAAATAGCCCACCAGGTGGCAGCCCTTGCTGTCGTTCTGTGTGAGAACGTAAAAGAGGAAGGGCTCCACGTCGTAGTACAGCGTCTTGTGGTCCAGGAACAGCTTGGCCAACAGACACAGGTTCTGACAGTAGATTGTGCTCATGTTCCCATCCACCTGAGACCACACACACACACACACACACACACACACACACACACACACACACACACACCATGAATGAAATGAAAACCTATATTTGATTTGAACATCATGAGCACAGACAGCAACCACCAATCTGACAAAGACAATTATTCACAATTGACTACAATGACCCAAGGTCAAAAGGGCAGTCTTCACTGCACCATTCAGCCCGTTTCCGAACCGCAACGTCAGTAACTCTGAGACACTCATGGGATACGGGAGGGGAGTCGATTGCTTTTATAGCCTCAGACAATGATGCCAACGATGTGAAGCCATGGCATCCCTGGTATCCCAGGCTGGGCGAGCGAGGGGCTCCCTGGCAGGCAGCCAGACCTCCCAGCTATTCTACTCTGCTGCTGAGTGAGGACAGGAGGGGACGAGGCGGGCTGGAGAGGCAGCGAAACTGCAGACGCTATGCTACAAGGCAGACGGACGTTCATAGACTGACGGGCCCTCAATTAGAGGCCTGCAGTATGTACTGGTACAGCGCTTCTCAACCTTCTGCACATTGGATGTCGCTGGTCAGGAACTCGACAGTTAGCTGACACCACGATAGTTGGTTCCGAAGTGATAGTTTTAACACAAGCAGTCCCGGTTCCAGGTACAACAAAACAAAAAGACTAGCAGTAGTTGTACTAGATAACAATCTAGGTACGGTAGCTTCACATAGGGCGGTGCTTTGAGTTGTGGGTCAATATTATAACAAGGTGGTTTTGGGAACAGTTGACGCCTTGGTGGGGGAACGAGAGTCTTTGACAAATGCCTGTGTGACACTGCCACTCTTGGCAGAGGATGTAGAAGGAGCAGGGTGGTTTTGTGGCGGGGGAGGTGACCCCCCCCCCCCCCATCTTGTATCCCTCTTTCAGTCTCACCTCGAACACGGAGACGTCGTCCTTCCTGTAGATCTCGTCGGCTGGAGGGTGGAACCAGGCGCACTTCCTCATGTGCTGGAAGAGGATGCTGCGACTCTTGACGTAACGCAGGCAGAACTCACACAGGTAGAGCTTAGGCAACCTGGGCCAGGCAGAGGGGGGAGAAGATTGAGGGGGAAAGGGTGAGGCATCCCGTTACACGAGCGCAAACTAACAGTGGACTGACTCAGAGTGGAGCGTGTGTGGGGAAAAGCAGCGTGGGTCGTGTCGTTCGTTACCTGCTGTACTCTTGTGGGTACGGAGAAGAGTACCAAGTCTGGATCTCAAACTTGCCGAACTCGATGACAGACGGGCAACGCATTTGGGGATCTGGAGGGCCGGTCACCCCGACTTTCTGCAAAGGCAAAAAAATATAGACCAAAGAAGACAAAAAAGAAAGGGAGACAGACACACACGGAGCGAGAGAAAGAGAGGAGGGTTCAGTTTTGGAGCTACAGCATCAAGCGAAGGCCAGGTTTTCCAACAGGGGATTAAGAAGAGCATGGAGCAGACAGAGATTACACACCAGGGATTACTGGGCTTTCTGACTGCCCCCTGCCTAACCCAGCACAGCGTGTGGTTGTGTTTGCCTGCCACGCACCAGCACTCAAACACAAGCACACACACTTAAGTGACAGGAAGACACATACTCACACAGGCACAGTAAAGCAGAAACAAACTGGTCTCCTGTGCTCATAGGATTATTATTAGCTCTCTGGTCTGTCTTGAGTGGAAACTCTAGGCATCTGCCACTGGGTTCTGTTGACATGCTGGTAACCACACGCTTCCACACACACAGGCCCCTCACCCATGCCTACAGTGTCAGGTCTTTTTCACTGACTGCCATGACAGGGGAGAGAGGATCCACTCTAAGACAAAAGCGAGCAGTACCAGAATGCGTCTATTCTACACCATTTGTAAACAAACCACAACACAAAAAAGGGAAGCCATCAATTATAAAATCCAAAGTGGACATTTTAATCGCTGAGTGTGCACCTCTACCTTTCACCTGCCTTTCCTATTCTCCTACCGAGCAAGACTAGAGAAAAGTCTGACGGGAGGAGGAGAATAAAACAACGTTGGCAATGAGAGTTTCTCCTGTGATGTACAGCAGCGCTCTGAAGCTCTGAGGCGTCTGTACCAGTGAGGAATCACAACGGAATAGACACTGATAGAAAGATATGGAGGGCAGCTGATCTCTCACACACAAAGAGAGAGAGACACACAGAGAGACAGTCAAAGAGACAGGACAGAGACACAGACAGGACAGAGACGGACAGCGAGAGTGAGACGGACAGCGAGAGTGAGACGGACAGCGAGAGTGAGACGGACAGCGAGAGTGAGACGGACAGCGAGAGTGAGACGGACAGCGAGAGTGAGACGGACAGCGAGACACGGACAGCGAGAGTGAGACGGACAGCGAGACTTTCTTTCCTTCTCCGTCTGTGGTTACCTGTAGTGCCAGCTCCTGGATGCGTCTGAAGAGTTCCACGTCTTTCTCGGTCAGGTTCTCATGTCCTGGCAGCTTGTCGTCATCCTCGCGCCAGTCACTACTGTCCTGATTGTCTGTGGAGGGAAGAAACAGCCGGCGGGACACGTACAGAAAGGGAACAGAACAGTCATGTTTTAAGGTTCTGACAGACACAAAGTGCTGGAACTTGTAAATGGTATTTGGTATTTTATTAGGATCCCCATTAGCTGTTGCAAAAGCAGCAGCTACTCTTTCTAGGGTCCGCACCAAACACGACCTAATGCAGAACATTAATAGACAAGAACAGCTCAAGGACAGAACTACGTAAATTTTAAAAAATGGCACGCGTAGCCTACATATATCAGCACACACACAAACTATCTAGGTCAAACGGGGGGAGAGGCGTTGGGCCGTGAGGTGTGTGGACAAACGTCTGGACAGTAAGCAAGTTCTGCAGGTGTTGAGTCTGACTGAGGAACATCGTATGAAGTGCGTCGTTTAACTGACACAAATAAAGCCACTACAGCCTCTCCTTCACCCTCATTATTCAATGCATTATTCCAGCCTCCCCTCCTCACCTGTCCTGTCGTCGCCCTCTCCCTTACGTATGGCCTTCTTACGGATGCGGTACTGCTGGGAGTAGTCCACCTCGTGCCGGGCCTTGCGTCCGTCTGGCGAGGGCGTGAAGAACTTGGTGAGGGCATCAATCAGGCCCTTGGTCTTCCTGTTGAAGCGCAGGCCGCCTTGCTCCGACGAGTCCTCCCGCAGGGAGAACAGCAACCGATCGTCGCCAGGGTAACCCTCGCAGGACGAGCTGGACGACGAGCGTGGGGAGGAGCACTGCGAGCGACGGTCCGCCTTCCGCCGGCCACGCCCACCTAGCTTCTTGAATGGCCGGCCTGGTCTGCAACGGGAGACAGGATTGGTCAGAGACCCAGCAGGAAAAAGCAACACACTACACAGACGACTAAGGACTAGAGGTCGACCGATTAATCGGAATGGCCGATATTGGTATTTTTGGCCATCAAAAAATACCTTTATTTCATCTTTATTTAACTAGACAAATTCTTATTTTCAATGACGGCCTAGGAACGGTGGGTTAACTGCCTTTTTCAGGGGCAGAACAACAGATTTTTACCTTATCAGCTCGGGGATTCAATCTTGCAACCTTACAGTTAACTAGTGCTTCTACACCTGCATTGCTTGCTGTTTGAGGTTTTAGGCTGGGTATCTGTACAGCACTTTGAGATATCAGCTGATGTACAAAGGGCTATATAAATACATTTGATTTGAACTAGTCCAACGCACTAACCACCTGCCTCTCATTGCACTCCACGTGAAGCCTGCCTGTTACGCGAATGCAGTAAGCCACAGTAAGTTGCTAGCTAGCATTAAACGTATCTTATAAAAAACAATCAATCATAATCACTAGTTAACTACACATGGTTGATGATATTACTAGTTTATCTAGCGTGTCCTGCGTTGCACATAATCGATGCGGTGCGTATTCGCAAAAAAGGACTGTCCTTGCGCCAACGTGTACCTAACCATAAACATCAATGCCTTTCTTAAAATCAATACACAGAAGTATATATTTTTAAACCTGCATATTTAGCTAAAAGAAATCCAGGTTAGCAGGTAATATTAACCAGGTGAAATTGTGTCACTTCTCTTGCGCTCATTGCACGCAGAGTCGGGGTATATGCAACAGTTTGGGCCACCTAATTTGCCAGAATTGTACGTAATTATGACATAACATTAAAGACTGTGCAATGTAACAGGAATATTTAGACTTATGGATGCCACCCGTTAGATGAAACACGGAACGGTTCCGTATTTCACTGAAAGAATAAGCGTCTCGTTTTCGTAATTATAGTTTTCGGATTTGACCATTTTATTATTAAAAAAATGTAACCTTTATTTAACTAGGCAAGTCAGTTAAGAACACATTCTTATTTTCAATGACGGCCTAGGAACAGTGGGTTAACTGCCTGTTCAGGGGCAGAACGACAGATTTGTACCTTGTCAGCTCGGGGATTTGAACTTGCAACCTTTCGGTTACTAGTCCAACACTCTAACCACTAGGCTAAGCTGCCGCCCTTAATGACCCAAGGCACGTATTTCTGTGTGTTATTATGTTATAACTAAGTCTATGATTTGATAGAGCAGTCTGACAGAGATGGTAGGCACCAGCAGGCTCGTAAGCATTCATTCAAACAGCACTTTCGTGCATTTTGCCAGCAGCTCTTTGCAATGCTTCAAGCATTGAGCTGTTTATGACTTCAAGCCTATCAACTCCCGAGATTAGGCTGGTGTAACCGATGTGAAATGGCTAGCTAGTCAGCAGGGTGCGCGCTAATACTGTTTCAAATGTCACTCGCTCTGAGACTTGGAGTGGTTGTTCCCCTTGCTCTACATGGGTAACGCTGCTTCGAGGGTGGCTGTTGTCGATGTGTTCCTGGTTCGAGCCCAGGTAGGGGCGCGAGGAGAGGGACAGAAGCTATACTGTTACACTGGCAATACTAAAGTGCCTATAAGAACATCCAATAGTCAAAGGTATATGAAATACAAATGGTATAGAGAGAAATAGTCATATAATTCCTATAATAACTACAACCTAAAACATCTTACCTGAGAATATTAAAGACTCATGTTAAAAGGAACCACCAGCTTTCATATGTTCTCATGTTCTGAGCAAGGAACTTAAACGTTAGCTTTCTTACATAGCACATATTGCACTTTTACTTTCTTCTCCAACACTTTATTTTTGCATTATTTAAACCAAATTGAACATGTTTCATTATTTATTTGGGGCTAAATTGATTTTATTAATGTATTATATTAAGTTCAAATAAGTGTTCATTCAGTATTGTTGTAATTGTCATTATTACAACAACAAAAAATAATAATACTCAAATCGGCCGATTAATAGGTATCGGCTTTTTTGGTAGACCTCAACTAAGGACTGGTCATTTGGAAGCGTCAAGAGCCACTGAACACAGCCAAAACGTAAAAACTAAACTAATGATCGATTGTACAGATCGTCATTCATGTTTCCAATGATCGAATAGTGTCAACAAATGAGTAAGGCTCGGTCCTCGACTCCCGACATTAAAACGTTGATCGGTGAGTTTCATATTTAGATTCTTATGCTCCGACAAAGCTTCATTTCCAGCATGAAACACAGCAGACCTTTTATTTTGAGTTATTAGGCCCTGTCATTAAACAGTTTGTGGTCATGGGAAATGGTCTACTCCGGCCAGTGAAACTGTAGCGGGGCCGATCTGAAGTTGCCTGCTGTGTTTCACGGGTCCAGCGACACGCCGTGCCCGAGCTGCTGGCTCCCGGACGGTGCTGCCGGGCAGCCGCCCCTCTCCGTCGCGTTACCAACCTGTTCTTGGGTCGTCCCAGTGGTGCGTTGTAGCGCCGTTTGATTTGTGCCGCTTTTTCATGTAAGAGCTTTCTGCCCTTTTTCCTGGGCTGACACATCTGACAGATCCACATGCCTGGTGGGAGAGCAGAGCAGAACCGATCAGAGCATTGTGTATTAGCTTAGCTGGCATTAAACCTCTTCGGTACTACTACTATTCTAGGACATGCACCGACCACACAGTACTAGCAGCATTAGAACAGCAACAAAAAAAAGGATATGTTTCATTACACTGCCGGAAAATGGGTTTGTGGTCCTTCTGAGCTTTGTCATTCGTTACCAATTACCTCGTGGCCATAGTCGTTCAGATGCACAGTGGATCCATTTACTGCAGAGAGGCGCAGGTCTTTCCAGGTACTGTGTATGTTTAAGTGGGTTTTATTGGGTACGTTAGACAGGTCAGGGGTGGGGGAGAGAGAGAGGGGGGGGGGGGGGGGGGTTTACCTTTTGGCATCCGCATCAGTGGGGGGTCACAGCACTCCATGTGGAAGCCCCGGTCACAGGAGTCACAGAACAACATGTTCTCCTACACACACACACACAGTACATATTTGGTCACTCCCTGCGCATCATGTTTACGCTGAACTTACATTTCCACAATTTGCCTTCAACCAGTCCTGTACTTGGACGTTCAGAAGAGAGAGAACCATCTGTAGCAGCAGTCTAAAATAGTTCTCAGTCAGTTGAAAAACACAAAAAACGATCCGAGTACCGACGTACTGAGCCGAAACACAACCAGGCACACAAGCACTCACCGCGTTTTTGCCTTGATCCTGACAGTTGCTGCAGGTCTTGCATTCGATGCACTGCCACCACAGAGCTTTGACTCGCACCGTGAGCTCCGGTGAGAACTTCAGACAGGACGGGTGGCCTACGGGACACAGATCAACAACGTCGAAACACTCACAAGCCTGACAACCACACGAGATCAAAACACCACTCCAAAAGCCGTATAGATCCAGCTCAACCATGACGACAAACTGAAAGATTCAGACATCTAACAGAACAGCCTGTCGAAACATACATTTAGCCTAGTTCGACGAATCAAAAACTACATCTGACCTAGTATTCAAATGAAACCCGAGACATAAATCCAAGGTGCAGGCAGGGAGGGGAAGTAGCAGGCAGCACTTCATTGATGTCCCAGCATATATAAACCGTGCTGCCACAGTGCTACTCACCGCTGTTGCCACAGTCTGCACAGGAGATGAGCTCCTCTGGCTTCTTGTCGCGGTTCGACTCCTTGGTCCCCAGGCAGAAGCTGCAGATAGGGATGGGCTCTGCCACAGGCTGAGCGAGAGAGACAGACAGAGAGTGAGATATATAGATAAACGGGAGTCGGGGGGGGGGGTGGAAGAACAGGGACACAGAAAGAGTCACAAAACAGCTCCATTCAACTGCTTAATTGTACCAGACAGGAGGGGGAGGGGCAGTAATCGCTGTGTGTCCACATTCAGATCACTGTCAATGTGCCACAGAGACAGCAGTTACAGTTCACTCAGACAGCAAATGAATAAAGAATTTGTCAGTCAGATTAAGGTAACGGCAGAGGCAGCAGACTATTCCTTGGTGATGAGGTTGTGACCTAACAGATGACCATTAAAGGCTATGATGATGATGACAACCTGCCTATACTCTCAGGTTATAACTGACGATCTAGGAGACAGTTTTGCCTTTTAGATTGGAATGTATGGACACGGGGACCTGATTCTAGATCAGCACTCCAACTGAGACGCTTGACACATACGAGCCCAGAGGTGATAGTTACTACACTACCCAGAGGTCTTTGTTCCACTCAACTGGATTCCCATATCATTTCCAGAGCAGCTCTGCGGCGTGAGCACCACTAAAGGCCCTGTTCTGTTCCGATGCTTATTCTGTAGCACGCCGTCTTGACATTCACTTCTGGGGCACCATAAATCTTTTAACATGGAGCAGTAGGAGAAGAGAGTGACCCATGAACCTGTTTCTGAGACACACACAAACATACATAGACAGACACACACAAACTCATCCACACACAAACTCTCCCTCTTGCAGGGCAGCTACACAGCGCCCAGGGGGGTAGCCAGTGGTGGAGGGAGGCTGATGACCAGGCCTGGAATTTTGTGATTTTAGGCCGTTTGACCTTCAAGGGAGGTGCCCAATCTGCTAGGGCACCAAGGCCACTAACCAAAATAGCCAATTAAATTGATTTGAAAACCCCGAAACAGTAGCTATTCTGTTAAGAAAAACACAAGTGTATGTAAATGTACATAAAGAATGAGCCTAAATGTCAAAGTGTAGGTGATAGCCTTTGGCTACAGCCTGTCATGTACAGACCTATGAGGACATGAGGGAGGCGCCTGAAATGGTAAAATAACCCATTCTTGAAAAAAAATTGTATCTTGCGAGAGCTAAGCCTTGCCTCATGGTATATTTTAGCAATAATGACACTTTTAATTACACATACTTTTGTATATAATGTGTATGTGTGCCTATGTGGACACCGCTTCAAATTAGTAGAGTCGGCAATTTCAGGCAGACCCGTTGCTGACACCTGTTGCTTACCGAAGAGCTCAGTGACTTTCAACGTGGCACCGTCATAGGACACCACCTCAGTTCGTCAAAAGTCTTCCCTGCTAGAGCTGCCCCGGTCAACTGTAAGGGCTGTTGTTGTGAAGTGGAAACAACGGCTCTGCTGCAAAGTGGTAGGCCACACAGGGTCAAAGAACAGGACCGCCGAGTGCTGAAGCGTGTAGCATGTACAAATCATTTGTCCTCAGTTGCAACACTCACTACCAAGTTCAAAACTGCCTCTGGAAGCAACGTCAGCACAAGAACTGTTCATCGGGAGCTTTACGTAACAGGTTTCCATGGCCGAGCAGCCGCACACAAGCCTAAGATCACCATGCGCAATGCCAAGTGTCAGTTGGAGCGGTGTAAAGATTGCCGCCATTGGACTCTGGAGCAGTGGAAACGAGTTCTCTGGAGTGATAAATCACTCTTCACCATCTGGCAGTCTGTCTGACAAATCTGGGTTAGGTGGACGCCAGGAGAACGCTACATGCCCGAATGCATAGCTCCAACTGTAAAGTTTGGTGGGGGAAGCATAACGGGCTATGCCTCTTAATGCTACAAAATACAGTACTATGACAGTCTAGGCAATTATGTGCTTCCAACAGTTTGGGGAAGGCCCTTTCCTGTTTCAGCATGACAATGCCCCCGTGCACAAAGCGGGGTCCATACAGAAATGGTTTGTCGAGATCGATGTGGAAGAACTTGACTGACCTGCACAGAACCCTGACCTCAACCCCATCGAACACTTTTGGGGTGAATTGGACCGCCGACCGCGAGCCAGGCCTAATTGCCCAACCACACTAATGCTCGTGGCTGAATGGAAGTCCCCACAGCAATGTTCCAACATCTTGTGGAAAGCCTTCCCAGAAGAGTGGAAGCAACGTCAGCACAAGAACTGTTCATCGGGAGCTTTACGTAACAGGTTTCCATGGCCGAGCAGCCGCACACAAGCCTAAGATCACCATGCGCAATGCCAAGTGTCAGTTGGAGCGGTGTAAAGATTGCCGCCATTGGACTCTGGAGCAGTGGAAACGAGTTCTCTGGAGTGATAAATCACTCTTCACCATCTGGCAGTCTGTCTGACAAATCTGGGTTAGGTGGACGCCAGGAGAACGCTACATGCCCGAATGCATAGCTCCAACTGTAAAGTTTGGTGGGGGAAGCATAACGGGCTATGCCTCTTAATGCTACAAAATACAGTACTATGACAGTCTAGGCAATTATGTGCTTCCAACAGTTTGGGGAAGGCCCTTTCCTGTTTCAGCATGACAATGCCCCCGTGCACAAAGCGGGGTCCATACAGAAATGGTTTGTCGAGATCGATGTGGAAGAACTTGACTGACCTGCACAGAACCCTGACCTCAACCCCATCGAACACTTTTGGGGTGAATTGGACCGCCGACCGCGAGCCAGGCCTAATTGCCCAACCACACTAATGCTCGTGGCTGAATGGAAGTCCCCACAGCAATGTTCCAACATCTTGTGGAAAGCCTTCCCAGAAGAGTGGAGGCTATTAAAGCATAAAAGGGGTACCAACTCCTTATTAATGCCCATTATTTTGGAATGAGCTGTTCGATGAACAGGTCTCCACATACTTGTCATTACTTATACACATACATACGCACACACGATCCACTGTTCGGACCTCCACGCTGGACATGGGATCTTATCCCAGAGGCCGATCCAAAAACAACGCGGTCGCCGCAGGATAGGCAGAAGGTGAGCATGTCATACACCACTTCCGAGCATATTACTCACCACTATCTAGACAAGGTGGACAAAATTATGGCACGAGTTGCCTTCCAGAGAGACAGAGAATGTAACATTCTCTTTCGCAGAAACATGGCTCACTCGGGATATGTTGTCAGAGTCGGTAGAGCCACCCGGTTTCTTCGCGCCGACAGAAACAAACAACTCTCTGGTAAGAAGAAGGGCGGGGGTTGTATGCCTTATGGTGTAATCATGACAACAAACAGGAACTCAAGTCCTTTTGTTCACCTGACCTAGAATTCCTTACAATCAAATGCCAACTGCATTCTCTACCAAGAGAATTCTCTTGGTAGAGAATTCTACCACAGCCGTGTATACTTTAATAATGTCTACATATCCTACATTACTCATCTCATATCTATATACTGCATTCTAGAGGTCGACCGATGAATTAGGGCCAATTTCAAGTTTTCATATCGGAATATGGTATTTTTGGGCGCCGATTTGCAGATTTGTATTTATATACCTTTATTTAACTAGGCAAGTCAGTTAAGAACACATTCTTATTTTCAATGACGGCCTAGGAACAATGGGTTAACTGCCTTGTTCAGGGGCAGAACGACAGACTTTCACCTCGTCAGCTCGGGGGATTCAATCTTGCAACCTTAGTTAATTAGTCCAAAGCAATAACGGCCTGCCTCTCTCTCGTTGCACTCCACAAGGAGACTGCCGGTTACGTGAATGCAGTAAGCCAAGGTAAGTTGCTAGCTAGCATTAAACTTATCTTCTAAAAAACAATCAATCATAATCACTAGTTAACTACACATGGTTGATGATATTACTAGATATTATCTAGCGTGTCCTGCGTTGCATATAATCTGACTGAGCATACAAGCATACAAGTATCTAAGTATCTGACTGAGCGGTGGTAGGCAGAAGCAGGCGCGTAAACATTCATTCAAACAGCACTTTCGTGCGTTGTGCGTCAAGCATTGCGCTGTTTATGACTTCAAGCCTATCAACTCCCGAGATGAGGCTGGTGTACCCCAAGTGAAATGGCTAGCCAGTTAGCGTGCGCTAATAGCGTTTCATACGTCACTCGCTCTTAGCCTTCTGGTAGTTGTTCCCCTTACTCTGGATGGGTATCGCTGCTTCGATGACGGCTGTTGCGTTGCTGTTTCGAGCCCAGGGAGGATCGAGGAGAGGGACGGAAGCTATACTGTTACACTGGCAATACTGAAGTGCCTATAAGAACATCCAATAGTCAAAGGTTAATGAAATACAAATGGTATAGAGGGAAATAGTCATTTAATTCCTATAATAACTACAATCTAAAACTTCTTACCTGGGAATATTGAAGACTCATGTTAAAAAGGAACCACCAGCTTTCACATGTTCTCATGTTCTGAGCAAGGAACTGAAACATTAGCACATATTGCACTCACTTACTTTGTTCTCCAACACTTTGTTTTTGCATTATATAAACCAAATTGAACGTTTCATTATTTACTTGAGGCTAAATTGATTTTATTGATGTATTATATTAAGTTAAAATAACTGTTCATTCAGTATTGTTGTAATTGTCATTATTACACATTTAAAATTAAAATTAAAATCATCCGATTAAATCGGTATCGGCTTTTTGGTCCTTGGTTTATCCGTATCGGCGTTGAAAAAAAAATCATAATCGGTCGACCTCTACTGCATTCTATACCATCTACAGCATCTTGCCTATGCCGCACGGCCATCGCTTATCCATAGATTTACATGTACATATTCATCCCTTACATTTGTGTATAAAGTAGTCTTTGTGAATTTGTTAGCGTACTTGTTAGATATTACTGCACTGTCGGAACTAGAAGCACAAGAAATTCTCTACTCTCGCATTAACATCAGCTAACCATGTGTATGTGACCAATAAAATTTGATTTGACACACGCACAGTCAAGTTTTAGAACACCTACTCATTCAAGGGTTTTTATTTTTACTATTTTCTACATTGTAGAATAATCATGAAGACATCAAAATTATGAAATGGAATCATGAAGTAACCAAAAAAAGTTAAACAAATCCAAATATATTTTATATTTGAGATTCTTCAAAGTAGCCACCCTTTGCCTTGACAGCTTTGCACACGCTTGGCATTCTCTCAACCAGCTTCACCTGGAATGCTTTTCCAACAGTCTTGAAGGAGTTCCCACATATGCTGAGCACTTGTTGGCCGCTTTTCTTTCACTCTGCGGTCCAACTCATCCCAAGCCATCTCAATTTGAGGCATTTTTTTTTGGCATATCTGTATTCCCAGTTATGTGAAATCCATAGATTGGGGCTTAATTAAATGTATTTCAATTGACCGATTTCCTCATATCAACTATAACTCAGTAAAATCTTTGAATTTGAAGCATGTTGCATTTATATTTTTGTAGGCTAACCACCAGTCATGTTTTACAAAAAGAATGTAGGATAACTATTAATATGTAAAGGCTCGATTCTGTGACATACTTGAGACACTGTTCGTTCCGATAGGAGAAAAAGGCCAATGCCTGTTTTGCACTGCAACATCCCCCACCTTGCAATCAGAGTGGAGGCAGCCAACATTTTGAAACTATTAAACCATAAACGTAATTACTTAAAACCTCAATGTTTTGTCATTTTATGAGGCATGTCTTACCATGTTCCGGCCATAGGAAAGTTACAAGTATTATTTTATAAACACTTCCTCATATGCCGTTGAAACCAGCAATTCCCAACTTTCTGTTCAACTTTCTTTCGTTGTCCAGCAGCCAAAGACACAATCCTAGTCATATTAAAAGGCCATGCTTGTGGTCACTTCTTTAGATCTTCACTCATTCTACATTTTGTTTTGATAATTTCATCTCAGTCATATCAAACCGCTTGCATTTGCGGTGTACTTTTGAGAACTGTGTTTTCCCGCTAATTGCATTTGGGAACATTCGCGCTTATGCCATGTGCGCATTGCTACGTTTATAAAATGTGAGCAAATAGCCTAATAGTTTAGCAACATTTTAAGCTAAACGTTCTGATCTGTTGCATCAGCCTGTTATTTATGTTTTTATTTTTTATGTACAGTGCTAGTATTATTTGGGATCTATCGCATCCCACAATTGTCCCAGTGTATGTTTGGAATATTTATATTTCGCACAGAAGGACAAGCTGACCAATAGAAGAATAGGTAAACTTTTGTACTGTGGGGGATAGTAGATTGACATAGCTAGTGTTTTTACTGTTTGTTAGACCTACTCATCTTATTGGCTGAAGAAAAGTTAATGTGGACCGTTCTATCATCTTCAACATGCGCCTCGAAATTCAATAAGGACATGCACCATTCCATCCCCAATGTGTCTGGCTTCACTTGTAGCCTACTTCGGAGCAGCAATGCCTGTGAGAAGGACCCGATCACGTGATGGGTATTGGCTAATAAGAATTGAGATATCGGAGAGAGCCATGCGAGTGAGAGGTGCTTCGGAGTAGGCTACGGCGATTGGCAGCCGGGAGAAGGGAATTATGAATATTATATCCAGTCCAAGGGAACAATGGCCACAAGGCATGATTTTTTAAAAATTGTATTTATTTATTTTTTATTATTATTATTATTATTATTATTTTATTTTTTTTAATCGGCCACAAAGCGGCATCGATGGCCATGGCCGCCAAGAAATTTGAGCCCTGCCGATGACTAAAGGGGGCTGGGAGGTAGGGGGCCTGGACTGGGGCTGGGGTTAGGCTATAGGGCTGGCGCTAGGGTACAGGTTTGGAGCTGTGGGGTAGGGTGGGAGGGGCTCGGTGGGCTGGGGCAGGTACAAAGATATTCCTGGCTGGCTGGCCATAGCTCAACACGGGGAGGGAAGGAGCAAGTCCAGGCAGGGAGTAAGGAGAGACGGGCTGAAGAGCTTGATTTATTGAGTTCATTTATCTCGGACTCAGGCTCCCGCATTCCATACAGGGACACCTCTCATCACACCACAAACACACAGAGACACAGAGAGAGAGAAAGAGAGCGAGAGGAAGAGAGAAAATATGGCAGCAGCCCTTTGTGCAGCCTCCCAATCATTCCTGCCAGTTCAGCGGGAGGGAAGGGATTGACCTGTGTCTGTGCGCTCTCACACTCACACACTCGTTTGCTTTCTCCGCGAGTAACTAGCGCAGGCAGAGTCCAGGCATCGTGTTTCATACAAACATTACAGTGCAGGGTTTCATTTGTGACATGACTAATTACTGTCTGACTGACTAAAATAATCCAAAAGATACAAAAGAGCTAATCGTTTTCCAAGATATGTGTGGGAGAAATGGAATAGGCCTACATTTCCTTTAAAATCCTCATGAGGTTTGCTTTCTTTATTTCAAAAGCCAACATTTGTCACGTTAGTCTTAGCTTTCTCTCCTTTTTTACTTTACTAGCACCGGACTACTGCTGGGCATATTTTTAAACCTCTGTCTCTGTGTCTCTCTCTGTGTGTGTGTGTGTGTGTGTGTGTGTGACCTCTATGCTACTATGCACACTAGATAAGAGAGATGATTTCAACAGGAAACACCAGTTAGTCACAACACAGACACGCCTATAACGTCTCACCATGCCAACAGAGTAATCTACCCGCTCGACTTGAACAACAACTACAGACAGAGACCAAAACACGTCCTTCAGGTTAGAGTGAGGGCTCAGGTCCTTTATACCGAGACGGGCAGGGAGAGTCTCCATCTCTATCCTGACACGTCTATAACCCTCTGTATCACTAAGGGCCTACACTTGAGAAAAAACAGAGCCTAGCTGATAGAAAGGTTTGTAGGACTGCATTTTCCACAGATTAGATGTGAAAGATACACTGGCCCATGCTACGGGGGCAGATGTGTGGGGTGTACAATACACTAGCTGAGAGATGTACTGTGAGAGTGGCCTGGTTTCTCCTTGTCCATTTGCAGTGGTACTGGGTGTAATAGAGGTGGAGGGAGATAATGAAAGAGAGAGCAATGAAGAGAGGATAAGGATAAAGGGGGTGAGGAGGGGAATAGGATGCGAGTGTGCAACAGAGAGGGGGGGGGGGGGGGGGGGGAGGCGAATGGGAAAAGCTGTCCTGTTGTCCTTGTCTTCTCTCAAGTCAAGGTTCTCATTAACATGTGAAACCCATCTCAATGTCCAACCAGGTGGTGCCGGGCAGCCACCTCCCCAATACAGACCCAAACCTCTTACCACAACCTCATTGATCATTGTTACACACTGCTCGCTCGCGCACACTCACGTCACGAGAAATACACACACACACACGAGAAACACACGCCCACTTGGCCATAGCAGGAATATGGAATGAAGGAGGACTACTTAACATACAGTTGAAGTCTGAGGTTTACATACACCTAAGCCAAATACATTTAAACTCAGTTTGTCACAATTCCTGACATTTCATCCTAGTTAAAAATTCCCTGTCTTAGGTCAGTTAGGATCGCCACTTTATTTTAAGAATGTGAAATGTCAGAATAATAGTAGAGAGAATGATTTATTTCAGCTTTTGTTTCTTTCAACACATTCCCAGTAGGAGCTTACATACACTCAATTAGTATTTGGTAGCATTGCCTTTAAATTGTTTAACTTGGGTCAAACATTTCGGGGTAGCCTTCCACAAGCTTCCCACAATAAGTTGGGTAAATTTTGGCCCATTCCTCCTGACAGAGCTGGTGTAACGAAGTCAGGTTTGTAGGCCTCTTTGCAAACACACTTTTTCAGATCTGCCCACAAATATTCTATGGGATTGAGGTCAGGGCTTTGTGATGGCCACTCAAATATCTTGCCTTTCTTGTCCTTAAGCCATTCTGCCACAACTTTGGAAGTATGCTTGGGGTCATTGTCTGTTCGGAAGACCCATTTGCGACCAAGCTTTAACTGATGTCTTGAGATGTTGCTTCAATATATCCACATCATTTTCCTTCCTCATGATGCCATCTATTTTGTGAAGTGCACCAGTCCCTCCTGCAGCAAAGCACCCCCACAACATGATGCTGCCACCCCCGTGCTTCACGGTTGGGATGGTGTTCTTCGGCCTCCAAACATAACGATGGTCATTATGGCCAAACAGTTCTATTTTTGTTTCAACAGACCAGAGGACATTTCTCCAAAAAGTATGATCTTTGTCCCCATGTGCAGTTGCAAACCGTAGTCTGGCTTTTTTATGGCAGTTTGGAGCAGTGGCTTCTTCCTTGCTGAGCAGCCTTTCAGGTTATGTCGATATAGGACTTGTTTTACTGTGGAAATATATACTTTTGTACGTTTTTCCTCCAGCATCTTCACAGGGTCCTTTACTGTTGTTCTGGGATTTATTTGCACTTTTTGCACAAAAGTACATTAATCGTTAGGAGACAGAACGTGTCTCCTTCCTGAGCGGTATGACGGCTGTGTGGGCCTATGGTGTTTGTACAGATGAACGTGGTACCTTCAGGCGTTTGAAAATTGCTCCCAAGGATGAACCAGACTTGTGGAGGTCCAAAAGAAATGAGGACTTGGCTGATTTATTTTGATTTTCCCATGATGTCAAGCAAAGAGACACTGAGTTGGAAGGTAGACCTTGAAATACACCCACAGGCACACCTCCAATTGACTCAAATGATGTCAATTAGCCTATCAGAAGCTTCTAAAGCAATGACATCATTTTCTGGAATTTACCAAGCTGTTTAAAAGGCACAGTCAACTTAGTGTATGTAAACTTCTGACTCACTGTAATTGTGATCGATTATTTCACTTATAAATCACTGTGTCTGTAAAAAACTGTTGGAAAAATTACTTGTGTCATGCACAAGGTAGATGTCCTAACCGACTTGCCAAAATGATAGTTTGTTAACAAGAAATTTGTGGAGTGGTTGAAAAACGAGTTTTAATGAGTCCAACCTGAGTCTGTAAACTTCCGACTTCAACTGAAGGTGGAGTAATAAAACATTGTTCGATGGCTCAGTTGGTTGAGTGGAGAATACTGTTAGGAACACCCGAGTAGTGGGTTTGACTCCTGCACGGACCAGTGGACCACATTCTGAAAAGCTGTAAAACGGACTAAATCCATTTGGATGAACTACATCACCATATTATTATACATGTTGGGGTTTCAGTTGAAATAGACATGCTTCCTGCCAGTCTAGCTGTTGGAAGCAGTGGGGCACCGTACAGTAGTGAGATTAACGAGGTAACAAGGGTAAATCCCCTGTATCAAAAAGGTACAAGTTGGCCATGTGTGGTGTTTGTGGCAGCAAAATACTTCCCAGATGGAGAACACATTGACCCCATTTGCTGGATTACAGGTCCAGTCACTCCCAGCAACAAACAAACATTCTCATCGCTCTCTCCCTTCCTAACCACTTTATCTTCAGTCAGCCTGATAATGGCTCTCCGCCAGACTATCGTCCAGATGATGTGTCTGGGTGTTAATGTTAGCACCTCTGGTGTGAATGTGGAAAGTGGGAACACCTAGCCAGTGAAATATGAGCTCTGTTAGATTATAATAGTGACACACCATCACTAACAACCTGTTCATAATACACCCCTACTTAAAGTCCAAGCATAGGCTGAATACGTCCATAAGGAAATATCATTGCCCGAGTGAAGAATAGGTCAATGGACGTGGACTGAGCACAGAGTAGAAGCATATTCAAATTTTGACAGCAGCATACCACCCTGCATACCACTGCTGGCTTGCTTCTGATGGGAGACCAGATGCTGCTGGAAGTGGTGTTGGAGGGCCAGTAGGAGGCACTCTTTCCTCTGGTCTAAAAAAAATATCCCAATGCCCCAGGGCAGTGATTGGGGACACTGTCCTGTGTAGGGTGGCGTCTTTCGGCTGGGACGTTAAACGGGTGTCCTGACTCTCTGAGGTCATTAAAGATCCCATGGCACTTATCGTAAGAGTAGGGGTGTTAAAAACTTCTTAAGGTATAGGGGGCAGCATTTTCACTTTTGGATAAATAGTGTGCCCAATTTCAACTTCCTGCTACTCATGCCAAGAATATAAGATATTATTAATTTAGTATCTTACATGTGTGATTTAATGAAAGTTTGATTTTTCTATAATTTTATTTGAATTTGCCGCACTGCATTTTCCCTGGCTTTTGGCCAAGTGGGACGCAAGCGTCCCCTATACCATAAGAAGTTAACCCCGGTGTCCTGGCTAAATTCCCAATCTGGCCCTCAAACCATCACGGTCACCTAATAATCCCCAGTTTACAATTGGCTCATTCATCCCCCTCTCCCCTGTAACTATTCCCCAGGGTGTTGCTGCAAATGAGAACGTGTTCTCAGTCAACTTACCTGGTAAAATAACAGATAAATAAAATTAAAAAATTACACCTCAGGACGGGGCGACCAAGCAATATTGTGAGCAAGTAAAGAGAGCTCTACATTATTATTCTGAAAGGAATTATATGGAGGCTGTGCTGTTGCTGTGTGTATAAGCAGGTATGTGTGTAGATGTATGCGTGCGTTTGTTAGACAACTCAAATTCAAACCTTTCCAATGGAGGATATATTTTTTTTATTACTGGGAGTAATATTTTTCCGGCTAAAATAAAATATTGTAAAAATAAAAAAAGTGATGTCTCCTCTCTAAGGACACCGGGTGATGCGTTGGATAAAAAGGTAAACAATGACTGCCTCCAAAGTAAATCAACCTAAACTTCCCTAAACTCCATACACCTCCCTATAAGATGGTTTCGTCCACTACCAAATATCAGCCCTGTATTGGCTGTGAATGTTTTCCTCAAACCTACTAGTTCCATTTGTTTAGTAGTCTGCTAATATATCTGCTCTATTGTCAACCACTACCCAAAAGGCTTCAAAGACATTGCCATCACAGCCCTGAAAGATGGTCCTCTCTCTTGACCCCAATGGTGTCCACTACTAAGAGAAATTGCTTTGTTCTTAACTGACTTGCCTTGTTAAATAGAGGTTGAATAAAGTACTCTGTCCGGCCACCTCTCTGACCTGGACGGCGCCACACACCCACACAGAGAGAGAGAGAGAGACAATGACGTAGTGGTGGGGAGACTGCACTGACCCAGGGCACATAATCAATGTTTACTGGTATTTTGTATTCATGTCCTGTGTAGCGCTCTTCCTTCACCTTGAGCAGAAAGAAAACACTAGATGGTTGTAATGTTCGCTAAAAAGGAAAAGGACAGCTAACATCTATGCGAGAGGTTTCAGTAATTAGCCTAACCTACACAGGGCGAGCAGTACATGCGTATGCCATTACGTTTTGAAAGTGACTGGGATAAAGATCAAATTAGGCCTAACTACAGTACAGCTCATTCATAGGTAGACAGCCACCATGCTAGCTGATAGAACAAAGCCCACGAGGTCACAGAACACCATCACCCCGGTCAGTGTCGTTTCATTTGTCGTCCCTCCCGCGACACGGCAACGTCAGTGAGGAGAACTCTGCTTCACCTGGGTCCAGCTGCTGTGAAAAGGGCAAGCACAGGGCCATAATCGCTCTTCACCTCACCGCTCTTCCCGACAACAGACTCAGGCCCATCCCCATCATATCCCCGTCCACTAGCCTCCTAATGGCCCACTAGGCTCATAACTACAGCCAGCTACGGGTGGCTCATCTCAGGAAAAGCAGAGGTTTCCCCATGTATATATCCGTGACCCTCGGATGACTCCACACACCCCTCGCCTCCCCCAATCTGGCCCGCCAGTGACCTCCTAATAGGGGGAGAGCGAGTGGGTCTGCGATCCTGTTTGAATGGAGCTGGGCGACACAGTCATTCGGGTGTCGAGTACACAAATCTCCCCTGCAATGGGGTCAAAGCCGAGGCTTATTCATTTGTTTTGCTTTATTTCCCCTCCTTTCCTCCTCTCCTCTCCCCTCACCCACCACTTCCCTTTCTAAATCACAACCCATAGCAATCATGCAGGCAATATGGCACTGATGAGACTTCGCCTGAGTGAGAGAAGCGCGAGTGTCGCGTCACACCCCACCAGCCACACACAAACACAGTGGGGCTAGTTAGAGGACAGGAGGCGGAGAGAGAGGCTCTATAGCTGAGATATGGAGAGACGGCTACTTGAATACTGCAAATAGCAGCATAAGAGGAACAGAGCTGTCTGGAGTGGAGGCTGTGTGAATGCCAAAGAGAAACATTCAAATAACTCTCCGCCAGACTGGCAGCTGTTGTAGTAGCAGTACACCCACGGTTCACCATGCAACGCCTCCAAGCAACACATGAACACTACAACGAAAGAGCCCGTTAACTCACTATGAAAGTCATTCAACTAAGTCAAAGACTGATCAGTCTTCAGCGGAGGCCCATCTGTGCCAGAGGGTCGGTAGTGCGTTAGCCTACACAGCCCTGGAGCCAGCAAGCCAGCCAATCAGTCAGCCGGTCAGTCAGCCAGGCATATGACTCCTGGCTGCTCACACCACTCTAATCCCAGGGTGTATCCCAAATGGCACCCTATTCCCTTTATTGGGTACTACTTTTGACCGGGGCCCGTAGGGCTCTGATCAAAAGCAGTGCACTGTGTAGGGGATAGGGTGCCATCGGGACCCAACCCTGCAGAATGAACCCGAAGCCCACACGAGACAAGCCACCTTGCACGGCAGAGTAGAGCAGAGATTTACAACACCCCCAGTCACAACAAAGTCTGTCTGGAGGGGCAAGGGCAGGACCTTTCAAATCACTATACACTACATCCTGGGTGGGACATTAACACCAGACACATGCTGGTAGATTTTGACATCCCCTGGTAGAATGTCTATTCCTCCCAGCCACACTGACAGTTGCTCACACAGAGCAGTTGGGCGCAGTTATTTTATATTTTTCTTATTATGCAAAGCCCCCATGTAAAAAAAAATATAATAATAAAAATAGAAAAACTGTGTGTGTCAGTTCTGGATGAGAGAATCTCAAATGGTACAGTGGTGAAAGCAGGATGGGGTACAGCTGCAGCATAGGTTCAATATTTGGTTCAAACAATAGAGAGAAAGGTGGCGCTCTTGCCCACTGAAATGGGTCAATAACACACACTGATATCCACTTCTGTCTGTCAAGTTCTGAGTTTTCCTTTGAAATCACTTTCAATCAATAAAAATAAAAAAAACATTCATTAACTGTTGTTTTAATGTTACAAAACATGTGCGTGCGTTTTCTGTGAGCGTCATAATTTATTCACCTGCTGAAAAACAAATGAGTGGCTGGTAACATTTGGTCGTCTACCACGCGCTGCAGCAGCTGGACCAAAAAGTTACATTTCCACCCTTCCACAATTCCAACTGATGGCTGATATGTGTGTGTACTGTATGCGTTACTGTAGGGGTGCATGTGTGTGTACTGTATGTCAGCTTGCACGCACTTGTGTTTGTTCACAGTGCATGCCATACGTTTATATGTGTGCATGAACGCATGCAATGGGTCTTATGCATGTTAGCTATGTGTGGTCCTGCCCCTGGGTAGTAGGAGAGGTTAGTGCCCATCCGGCTGCGGACTGTCAGGTTACCCTGTGGGTGTGTCTTCTGGCACCGTACTGGCCTGCATGTCTGCTCCTCTGCCACTGTCTCAGTCTCTTTTCTCTCTCCTCTCCCTCTTCGTGACTGGGTAAGGTGGCCCAGAGCATGCGTCAGCCAGGCCTCTTCCTCTGCTCTTCTTGGGTTTTTTTTCTCTCTCCCACACACACACACACACTCACTCACTCTCTTCCTCTCATCTCCTGACAGCTCCTGACAGGGAGCAGCCCTGCAGCTGGTCGCCAGTCGCTCTCGCCCCAGCAGGACGCTCGCTATGGCGCCATGTGAATCTTCCCTGACCTCCTCCTCCCCTCTCTTTCTCCTCTTGCTGCATGCCTGAGACAGAAGGTTGGAGAGCAGCCCTCGCCCCTGGCAGCCGACCAGAGAGCACTAAGCTCATCCGCCTTGCACGGCGCTCCACTCACTCCTGCTGCCTCCTGGAGCATGCGACACGCCACCACTACGCCCAGACCCATCGCTGGCCCCCTGAAAGAGACACTGAAAGCCCTGGTACTCTGTGCCCAAGCCAGGGCTCCGAATACACACAGGTCGAATCGACCCACTGACTGCCACAGCGATGATATGCTTGTCGTCCCCCCCCCCCATGGAGCTACATGTGGACCGACCTCTTGTACGCTCACATAGGGATTAAAACAGACTGCTGTCTAAGGTCTCTCTCTCACAGCTCTCCGTCGGTCTTCCGGGTCAAGCGTCTCAAAATTGGCAGTCAATTTAGCAACAGTGTGTGGCTTTAGGGTCATGTTAATCACACAGAGACATGCAACACATCTCGTCTCGTCCCTTGCCTATATTCACGCTCCTATCTACGAAAATGATTCGACCATTTGACACCAGTGACCACTCACTCCAGCAAAGACAGTATCAGTCAACCCACGGCGTGCAAACATATTGATCATGCAATTTGTAAGTTATTGCCCTAAAAAGGAGCAAGGGATTTTGTGAGAGTACAGTGCACTGACTGGGTAAAAATGAAACTAAGTTCCAGGCTCAGCTTTGTGGGTTGCCAAACTCTACTGCCTGGCTGCCTGACCTGGCTACTAATTACACGTGATAAAGTAACATTTTAGGCGTCTTCCCTGGCAGCCTTACCACGACATGGAATCTACTATTCAGAATAAAGGTTGAGCCCTGCTAAGATTGATCGTGTGGTGGGTGTTCTGCCTTCAGCCTTGATTGTTTATTTCTTCCCACTGCCACAAAGGACAAATAAATTACCAATTGCTCTTTTAACAGTTAACCTTTTACACTTACACTGCATGTTTACATAGAGACATTACATTGAGGAAGAGAATGTAGATGTATGGGACGGTGTGTGGCTTACCTTGTCCTTCTCGTGTGGCAGGAGGCGGACGGGCGGCAGGGAGTCCAGCACCACAGTACCCGTCCCATCTGACTGGGAGCTGCGGCTGATGAGGCGGAACAGCAGCCCATTCTTGGCCACTCTACCGTGGGCACACGCCCGCTTCAGCGCAACCCTCAGCTGCTGGTGGAACAGGCCGGGCCCCATGGAGCCACTGCCGGACAGGTAGGCCGCCACGTCACCCTGGCACTTGAGGAAGCGCTCAACACTCTTTAGGGTGGAGCCCCCTGGCTCATGAAGCCCATCCAGGGAACGCTTGATCAGCTTGTTCCAGTCCAGTCCTGGTTTCTTCCCAGAGTGATGGTGGCTTCCCCCATGACCCCCCTCCTCATGATGACCATCCTCTCCGTCTCCTTCCCCTTCACCGCTGCCCAGGCAGGGCTTGGTTTGAAAGGCCAAACGGCCGGGATTCTCTGGGTCCTTGTAGGAGTTGAGCCCCTTGTTAGACACTTTGAGAATAGTTCCATCCTTGACGCTGAGCTCCAGCTGTTCCAGTACAGTCTTGCGGTCCAGCCCGTGGGACATGGACACAGCGTTGCATATCCTTTCCTCCGACGGCCGCTGCTTCTGCTTCTTCACCTTCTTGATGGCCTCCAGGATCCAGGTGGTGTACATCGGGTTGGCCAGCTTCACCATGGCTGTGGCTGGAGGTCACAATGACGACACACACGCTAACACCCGTGGCGGGCAAAAGGTAAGCGTCCTGCGGCCTAAGCCGCCGCCTCCTCCTCGCCCCTCTGCCCAAGGACTATCCTTTGTCCCGGGGCTGCACAGAGTCCCTCAGAGCCTAAGCACGAGCAGCACGACAGGGAGCAGCTCACCATAGCATAGCCCACCCCACCCACCCCCCCCAAAAAATAAAACCTAGTCACCCACTACCCTCTCCCGGTAGGGTCAGTTAGCCTGAGGGAGAGCAGTGTCGTGGAGCACCAGATACTACACTAACTCTGGAGCTGTGGAGGACTGACTCGCACACTACGGCGGCTTTCACAATAACACTTAGGTATCTCCAACTACTGCCTGTTTCAAAAGGACAGAGGGAGAAACAGATAGAAACTTGTTGATTCAGTCTCCAATCAATGTAAATAACAGGCTCTCAATGTGATGTTGAAACTGTGACCGTCATCTTGAGTTGAAGATCAGTTGTAGTGTTTGGGAAGTGCAGGAGGACTTAAATGTCTTTCAGCCACGCGGCTCCAGTCGTTCTCTAGTCGTTCTCTTTCCTCTCTCCCTAGCGGTATCCACCTGTTCTAAGGCCTGGAAGGGAACAGATATCACACCCCATGGAGCAGCAAGGGCAAATCACCGTCACACCAATTGCACTTCAACAGGAAACGCACTCTGCGAAAAAAAAGGACACACACATATGGCAGGGTCAGAGAAACGATGTGCAAGAGGGACAGCACCAAGACTGGGTCACAATCGCTAGACAAAAATTGTAATAATAAAAAAAAAAGTGTCTTAAAATGAGTTTTATATTGGAGTTGAGGTAATACTGCCGTTTCAAACATTTGCTTCCTTTAGTGCTTACTGAATGCAACCTGTCAGAACACATGTACAAACACACTTCTCAAAACACCAGCAGCACATAAACACGACAGTTAACCCACATGCGTTGTATGTGATAAATACATGCTACCTGAAGTCTAGATCAACATTACAGGACATGGGCAAAATAAAAAGCTAAAAGATTAAGGTTAAAGATTTGAGATACAAAACACATTTAGGTGGGGAAGAGAAACCCGAGCAAAGAGGGCATGACCCAGATCTAAACATTGTCTTCCTTCACCAGTAGCTCAGGACAGTCCCAGACTAGTGTCTGTGAGTAGGTAAACCTAATCAACTGTGATAATGGAGGTAACTTTACAAAGTCTGGTTCACTATGTTTTTGTCTAATCCCCAAAACCACAGTAACTTTCATAACTGTGATGATAGTAACACAAACACTAGCCGAGAAGGCCACACCACACTTACATGCTACATAACTAGTACAGTATCTTCATATACTTTTCACATCATCATGAATTGGGTCAGAAAACAGAGATTGATCGCAGGTAATAACAACACAACTGCACAGATTATGGGAAAACTAGCCACATGTGAGAAACACTTGTTATTATGACTTTGCCAAGCAACATGGTTATCACTTTACATAGCAGAACAAATCAACTGAAATAGCAACAACAACAAAACACCAGCAAGCCACTTCTCATGGCTAGTTAGCTAACGTTAGTTGTGTTCAAGTGCCTTATATCAGCAAGCATGCAAACGTTAGCTAGCTAGCTTTCTACTCCATGCACAACATAAACATGATAATTGATTACATATGTATGGTAGTCAGTAACTGATGAAGATAAATCGTTTAAAAACTATGCTGTGACTTAGTAGCTGTGTTCGTTATCTGGCTAACATTGAGCATGTGTCTATCGTTAGTTAGCTAACGTTAGCCATGTCGGTCAAAACAGATTGGTGGTTAACGTTCCAGTTAGCACAGCTAGTTACAGTAACGTTAGCGATCCATGAAACAGCCCCAAGTGCCTAACTTTCTCAATATTTCCTGCTCTGGCTCTTTACGTCACTCTAGTACTGATATGAATTGTCAGGCAATTATGTGGTTACAAACCTTCCCGCGAACTGAAGTTATTTGCTTGGGAGTAGTGACGAAATAGCTCAAAATAGTAACAACGTGTAGTCTCGGTGAAGGAAAACCGTGTTTTGACACAATCAACAATGACAGATTCATACAACGCCCGAGGCTTCAAACAATAACACATAGCCATCACAATGAATAATTCCATTTAGAATGTCATGGATGATATTCGCGGTGAGATCACGGCCTACAAAGCCGAGGCACAATGTAAATTACAAAACGGCCATAACCGCTATCCGGCAAGTGCAAACATGAAGATCTCAAAGTACTGGAGAATGTTCCATTAACATGACATGTTCTATGGCCGCTCGGCCTACGCCTCGGCTCTGGGTGAAAATATTTCCCCGCAAGACGCGTCCCTACACACCGCTAAATAACCATCACCTCTCCCTACTTCCTTCCTCCATCACCCACCCTCCCACCTAGTGCCTGCGGTGAAGCCAAGGCCGTTGGAGCGAAGTAGGCCTCGGCTCACTCACTCGCCCCCTCCTTCCTTCCATCCAACCAACCAACCACGGCCCCCCCTCGCGATCTTCATCTCCCGTACCCCTTTCCCTCTACCTCTCGCGGTTCCCAGAAAGCTAGGACGGATCCAGTTCGGGTTTTAAAGGGAAGCTCGGATAACTTGTAATATCCTCTCCCCACTAGCCGCTACTCACCGTAATTTCGTGTCGAGTTGCCGAGTAGAATGTGCCAAAAATCATTCGAATCAGAGACAACAACAAGCCCAAAAATGCAGCCAGAGACCAGAGGCTCCAAAGCTGACGCCATCTTTGAGTGGAACAGGAGCTCAGCTAGTGGGGGAGGGGGGAACAGTCGGGGCAAGGGACCGTCTGCATCGTTCAAACGCAAACCCTAGTGGACCGGACAGGAAAATACACTGCAAGGGGAGAGGGGGGGGGGACAACAGAGTTGAAGCTGTGAGGGGTGGATATTGGTTGAACACATGAAATGGAAGAAAGGGACAGATGGTGAAGGGATAGGTGTTCTTGCTTTCTCCACTGGGGCGCGCGCACACGGATATTGCCGTTTAGGGGAACGTCTGAATTTATGCCTTACAGCTGGCTCGTAAGAGAAATCAAAGCAACTGAGTGTGGTTTTAATGTTAGAGGGTATTTAAAGATCAAACAAGAGCCCTCCACACAGCCAGGTAGGTTCTGCAATCTATTGCGGCAGCTCTGTTATTTATTAGAGCAGGAGAATGAACCAGCAACTTATACAGTCTCGAAATAGGCCTAAATGTTGAGGGCTTGTTACTATATATCCGACCATGCTTAGTAGGCTATCACTTGACAAAGCCTATCTGTTTATGTTGAGCGTTTATTCCCCGCCAGTCAGATTATGATACGTGGGCAGCTATTATGCTCCCACAAAAAAACGATTATGTAAATTGCCCGCAATACCAAGCAACAGTAAACCACACCATAATAATAGAATTTCGGATTTCAACCTTCAATAGCTCTTACACAAAGCTTGCCATGACTATGTAAATTATATATTCTGAATCAGGGTAGGGTGGACAAAAATACACCGCTTTTTTTTGTTGGAATTTCATTTTTTTCCTTATTTACAATCATCGATAGCAATAGAGTCAGGGGAGGATGGACAAAAATATAAATATTATACATGTTTTTCTTCAGGCTTTCAATCTTTAATATTTCTTGCATAAAGCTCTTACACAAATGGCAAGCTTTTTTATATATATATATTTTTGTCCATCCTCCACTGACTCAGAATATATAATTTCATAGTCATTGCACACTTTGTGTAAGAGCTATTGAATATTGAAAGTAAGTACATTTTAAAAATGACATTTTTCTAAAAAATGTTTTACTTTCACCAACAACAAAAAAAGAATGGTCATTGTCCTGGCAAGCTATGTGTAACAGTTATTCAAGATTGAAAGCCAGAAGATTTTTTAAAATTGTACCACCCCTCCCCCCCTCCTAAAAAAAAGCGGTGGATTTTTGTCCATCCCCCTGATTCAGAATACATCATTATCAGATTCATGAAATGCTTTGTACTGAAGATTGAAATCCAAAATATATTATAAAAACATTTTTCTAGGTGTGGATTATTCTCCATCCACCCGATTCAGAATATACCTTCTTCATAGTCATCGCAAGCGTAGTTCAAAAGCTGTTGACGAGAGAAACCCGAATATCCAATACAAAACTAATTTCACCTCGGTACCATATCAACACCACCTATGAATGTTCTGCATTTCAGAAAGGGGGCTGCTTTCAACCCTGCTTGAAACAATATTATGTTTTTTATTTGCATATTAGTCTGAAAGGTAAGTCATTTAGGCATATCAAGAAGCTGATTAAACAGCATGATCATTACACAGGTGCACCTTGTGTTGGGGACAATAAAAGCCCACTAAAATGTGCAGTTTTGTCACACAACAATGCCACAGATATCTCAAGTTTTGAGGGAGTGTGCACTTAGAATGCTGACTAAAAGATTGTCCACCAGAGCTGTTGCCAGATAATTTAATGTTAATTTATCTACCATAAGCCACCTCCAATGTCATTTTAGAGAAATTGGCAATATGGCCAACCGGCTTCACAACCGCAGACCATGTGTATCCACACCAGCCTAGGACCTCCACATCCGGCTTCTTCACCTGCAATGGGGTCTGAGATGAGCCACTTGGACAGCTGATGTGCAAACCCACAATTTCAATCTAAGAATGTATGCACAAACTGTCAGAAATCGTCTCAGGGAAGCTCATCTGCATGCTAATCTTCCTCACAAGGATCTTAACCAGACTACAGTTCTGCATTGTAACTGACTTTAGTGGGCAAATGCTCACCTTCGATGGCCACTGGCAGTCTGGAGAAGCATGCTCTTTACTGGTGAATCCCGGTTTCAATTGTACCGGGCAGATGGCAGACAGTATGTATGGCGTTGTGTGGGCGAGTGGTTTGCTGGTGTCAACATTGTGAACAGACTGCCCCATGGTGGCAGTGGGGTTATGATACGGGCAGGCATAAGCTACAGACAACAAACACGTCTGCATTTTGTCAATAACAATTTGATGATTGTGGACTACAGGAAAAGGAGGACCTAGCACACCCCCATTCTCATCGACGTGGCTGATGTGGAGCAGTTTGAGAGCTTCAAGTTCCTTGGTGTCCACATCATCAATAAACTAACATGGTCCAAGCACACCAAGACAGTCGTGCAACTCTGTTATTATCTATGCATAGTCATTTTAATAACTCTACCTACATGTACATATTACCTCAATTACCTCGACTAACTGGTGCCCTCGCACATTGACTCTGTACCAGTACTTCCTGTATATAGCCTCGCTATTGTTATTTTACTTCTGCTATTTAATTATTTGTTACTTTTATTTCTTACCTTTTAAAAAAAAATATTTCTTAACTGCATTGTTGGTTAAGGGCTTATACACTGGGGCAAAAAAGTATTTAGTCAGCCACCAATTGTGCAAGTTCTCCCACTTAAAAAGATGAGAGAGACCTGTAATTTTCATCATAGGTACACTTCAACTATGACAGACAAAATGAGGGGAAAAAATCCTGAAAATCACATTGTAGGATTTTTAATGAATTTATTTGCAAATGATGGTAAAATCTAAGAAATTGTTGCATGTTGTGTTTTTATTTTTGCTAAGTGTATGTACATAAGCAGTAGCGACCCGTTATTCAGGGCATGTGGGGTAGAGCCCCACCTGTTTGACATTGCTCTTATATTCAGTAGTTCCTCCCGACTGTATGTAATGAAACCCAAGATTACCTGGGGTACCAATGTAAGAAATAACACATCAGTATTAGTGGGTTCGATTACAGGCTCAAAATGGCCAGAAACAAAGAACTTTCTTCTGAAACTCGTCAGTCTATTCTGGTTCTGAGAAATGAAGGCTATTCCATGCGAGAAATTGCCAAGAAACTGAAATCTTGTACAACGCGGTGTACTACTCCCTTCACAGAACAGCGCAAATAGGCTCTAGCCAGAATAGAAAGAGGAGTGGGAGGCCCCGGTGCACAACTGAGCAAGAAGACAAGTACATTAGTGTCTAGTTTGGGAAAGAGATGCTTCACAAGTCCTCAACTGGCAGTTTCATTAAATAGTACCCGCAAAACACCTGTCTCAATGTCATCAGTGAAGAGGCGACTCCCGGATGCTGGCCTTCTAGGCATAGTTGCAAAGAAAAAGCCGTATCTCAGACTGGCCCATAAAAATAAAATATTAAGATTGGCAAAAGAACACAGACACTGGACAGAGGACTCGTTTTACTGTGGATATATATACTTTTGTACCTGTTTCCTCCAGCATCTTCACAATGTCCTTTACTGTTGTTCTGGGATTGATTTGCACTTTTCGTACCAAAGTACGTTCATCTCTAGGAGACAGAACACGTCTCCTTCCTGAGCGGTATGACTGCTGCGTGGCCCCATGGGGTTTATACTTGCGTACTATTGTTTGCACAGATGCACGTGGTACCTTCAGGCATTTGGAAATTGCTCCCAAGGATGAACCAGACGCTTGGAGGTCTACAATTATTTTCCTGAGGTCTTGGCTGATTTCTTTTGATTTTCCCATGATGTCAAGCAAAGAGACACTGAGTTTGAAGGTAGGCCTTGAAATACATCCATAGGTACACCTCCAATTGACTCAAATGATGTCAGAAGATTCTAAAGCCATGACATCATTTTCTGGAATTTCCCAAGCTGTTTAAACACACAGTCAACTTAGTGTATGTCTACTTCTGACCCACTGGAATTGTGATACAGTGAATTATAGTGAAATAATCTGTCTGTAAATAATTGTTGGAAAAATTACTTGTGTCATGCACAAAGTAGATGTCCTAACCGACTTGCCAAAACTACAGTTTGTTAACAAGAAATGTGTGGATTGGTTAAAAAACGAGTTTTAATGACTCCAACCTAAGTGTACTTACGACTTCAACTGTATATATAGGGGAATGGGGATTCCTAGTCAGTTGTCCAACTGAATGTATTCAACTGAAATGTGTCTTCCGCATTTAACCCAACCCCTCTGAATCAGAGAGGTGCAGGGGGCTGCCTTAATCGACATCCACGTCTTTGGCTCCCAGGGAACAGTGTGTTAACTGCCTTGCTCAGGGGCAGAACAACATATTTTTACCTTGTCAGCTCGGGAATTCGATCCAGCAACCTTCTGGTTATTGGCCCAATGCTCTAACCACTAAGCTACCTGCCACTGTATATACTGTATATATACAGTACCAGTCAAAAGTTTGGACACACCTACTCATTCTAGGGTTTTTCCTTTTTTTTTACTATTATTCTACATTGTTGAATAATAGTGAAGACATCAAAATTATGAAATAACACATATGGAATCATGTAATAAGCAAAAAAGTGTTGAACAAATCTATTTTATATTTGAGATTCTTCAAAGTAGCCACCCTTTGCCTTGATGACAGCTTTTCAGACTTTTACTTTTTCTTAGAAAGTAATACTAAGTTCATGTTGTGACGTAAGCTGTTAGTAGCCCATGTGCCTCACCCTAATAATGTTGGTCCCTTTCCCCCTCTTAACTTAGCCTACTGTTCTGACTTGGTGGTACACATGTAGCCTGTAGCCTGTTTTATAGAAATTGTGTCATTGAATTTATCCTTTTATTTATCCTATGGTTCTGACTTGGTGTACAGGCTACTGTAAGAACGATCCATGTTCTGAATTCTGTCGCTGTACATTTCAAAAGTGCCGAACAAATAGTTATATTGATTACGTCTGTCCTAGCTCATTAATGTCTTAATCAAAATTAAAGATGGCCTCTTATGCTCTCGTCGTTCCCTTATGCTATAGTTTGTACATCTCAATTGTCAGCAGAAACCACATTTGTTTAAGCAAGTCAGCCATATCAGCTATGTTTTTGTGAAATGGCACTAAATGAGGCTTAATTAGCTGTTTCGCTGCCAGACAAGGCTCCGCTGATAGCCAGGTGTAGCGGTGGTGAGGATTCACTCCATGGTGCTGAAAAGAAAGCTCTGCTGTTGGGACAGCTTTGTGTAGGCCCTAACACCTCCTCGATCACACCGACAGCATCATTGCATTTTGGTACACCAGAAGTACATTAATTTCAAATGGAAAACTGTGTTTGCCTTGCAGCATTGCATTGCAGAGGCAGTGCGTTCTGTGTGGTACATACGTTGGATTTATCGAACGTATGCGTCAAACTGTATGCATAGACTGCTTGACAGAAATGGTAGCAGAAGATGAATTTTGAACTTTGGTTCCACACATCCAGATGATGCTGTGTATTATTTTGCACAAAAACACTGTCGGTGTGAGCAACAGTTTGTGGGCACAGTTTGTCACCGTTTTATAGTGCAATTAATGTATTGTTTAGTGTTGTGTAGTGGCTTTGCTGGCATGCATTTAAAACATTTTTTTTTGCCACTGTGCATAAGTGCATTGTCTCTTTGGGCTACATCTAGCCCATTCATTGTCTCTTTGGGCTACATCTAGCCCATTCATTGTCTCTTTGGGCTACATCTAGCCCATTCATTGTCTCTTTGGGCTACGTCTAGCCCATTCATTGTCTCTTTGGGCTACGTCTAGCCCATTCATTGTCTCTTTGGGCTACGTCTAGCCCATTCATTGTCTCTTTGGGCTACATCTAGCCCATTCGTTGTCTCCTTGGGCTACATCTAGCCCATTCGTTGTCTCCTTGGGCTACATCTAGCCCATTCGTTGTCTCTTCGGGCTACATCGAGCCCATTCGTTGTCTCTTCGGGCTACATCGAGCCCATTCGTTGTCTCTTCGGGCTACATCGAGCCCATTCGCTGTCTCTTCGGGCTACATCGAGCCCATTCGTTGTCTCTTCGGGCTACATCTAGCCCATTCGTTGTCTCTTCGGGCTACATCTAGCCCATTCATTGACGCTAACTACCTTTAGCGTCTATTCATGAAGTTATCATCTGACTGGGGGAGATAAGAGCCCCAGCGCTCTTTCGGATTGTTAACATGCATCACTTGCGGTACGGTTTTGGAAACATAGGGAACATATCTTTCATATCAGCTAGAAATAAAAACAAATGAAGGTTAAATTATTACACACCTTTATAGGGTTCGAGTTAGCGTTCCCACATGGTCATATTTCTATGTTACAGCAGATCACAGTTATGTGGAAATATGTCCCTGTATCTTTTTTTATTTGAAAGACTATATTTCGCTGTTATGAAAGATAATTCCATGTTTCGACAACCTTATGGCAAGCAATGATTATTTATGTTTCTAAAAGTGAAAACAGAGCATCGGGATTGTAGTTCACATGGTCCCACCTGTCAGCGGTGCTTATAGCTGAAAACCCTTGGGATAAGGCAAAATGCCTTGTCAAGGCCTTGGGTTCTCCAGAGCAAGGCTACATCATGGGTCCATGCTATTCGGAATCCTTGGGGAGTACCTACCCAATTGACGTTGACATTTTAAATGGTTACAGTTAGGGTAAGGTTAGAGTTTAGGGTAAGGAAGTCCCACAGATCCTAGACTGCACTGACCCTACATCATGCATGGATCATGCATGATGTTTACACAGGCAGCCCAATTCTGATCTTTTGCCAATAATTGATATTTTGACTGATCAGATCATATCTTTTGCTAACAACTGGGGAACATATTAGAATTTGGCTGTTAGAAATTACACTATCGACAATGTAGCCTATAATGCATTTAAATCTGTCAACCACATGGATTTTAAAATGTCCTTAATTCTTTAGTTTCCTCTTTGCTGAATAGAAAACAACATCTGCCTGTCTATCAAACAGGCAAAGACCAGCCCTCCTTATTAGAACTCCCTATTCATGGATGCAAAATGTAATTATCTGAAGCTTTGTTTAAAATGATTAGCCCCCTGCAGTCCTCGGAGTGGGATTATCAAGTTATAAAGGGAGCAATTAGATCAGAAGAGGTTTTCCCTGTTTAGAAAAAACACATGAGACAAAACATATACACCACATATGCACATTGAAGTAGCTACCTGTAGGCAAGGTAGGTACATACAGTGGGGCAAAAAAGTATTTAGTCAGCCACCAATTGTGCAAGTTCTCCTACTTAAAAAGATGAGAGAGGCCTGTAATTTTCATCATAGCTACACTTCAACTATGACAGACAAAATGAGGGGAAAAAATCCAGAAAATCATTGAAGGATTTTTTATGAATTTATTTCCAAATTATGGTGGAAAGAAAGTATTTGGTAAATAACAAAAGTGTATCGCAATACTTTGTTATATACCCCTTGATGGCAATGACAGAGGTCAAACGTTTTCTGTAAGTCTTCACAAGGTTTTCACACACTGTTGCTGGTATTTTGGCCCATTCCTCCATGCAGATCTCCTCTAGAGCAGTGATGTTTTGGGGCTGTTGCTGGGCAACATGGACTTTCAACTCCCTCCAAAGATTTTCTATGGGGTTGAGATCTGGAGACTGGCTAGGCCACTCCAGGACCTTGAAATGCTTCTTACAAAGCCACTCCTTTGTTGCCCGGGCGGTGTGTTTGGGATCATTGTCATGCTGAAAGACCCAGCCATGTTTCGTCTTCAATGCCCTTGCTGATGGAAGGAGGTTTTCACTCAATCTCACGATACATGGCCCCATTCTTTCCTTTACACGGATCAGTCGTCCTGGTCCCTTTGCAGAAAAACAGCCCCAAAGCATGATGTTTCCACCCCCATGCTTCACAGTAGGTATGGTGTTCTTTGGATGCAACTCAGCATTCTTTGTCCTCCAAACACGATGAGTTGAGTTAACAAAAAGTTATATTTTGGTTTCATCTAACCATATGACATTCTCTCAATCTTCTTCTGGATCATCCAAATGCTCTCTAGCAAACTTCAGACGGGCCTGGACATGTACTGGCTTAAGCAGGGGGACACGTCTGGCACTGCAGGATTTGAGTCCCTGGCGGCGTAGTGTGTTACTGATGGTAGGCTTTGTTACTTTGGTCCCAGCTCTCTGCAGGTCATTCACTGGGTCCCCCCGTGTGGTTCTGGGATTTTTGCTCACCGTTCTTGTGATAATTTTGACCCCATGGGGTGAGATCTTGCGTGGAGCCCCAGATCGAGGGAGATTATCAGTGGTCTTGTATGTCTTCCATTTCCTAATAATTGCTCCCACGGTTGATTTCTTCAAACCAAGCTGCTTACCTATTGCAGATTCAGTCTTCCCAGCCTGGTGCAGGTCTACAATTTTGTTTCTGGTGTCCTTTGACAGCTCTTTGGTCTTGGCCATAGTGGAGTTTGGAGTGTGACTGTTTGAGGTTGTGGACAGGTGTCATTTATACTGATAACAAGTTCAAACAGGTGCCATTAATACAGGTAACGAGTAGAGGACAGAGGAGCCTCTTAAAGAAGAAGTTACAGGTCTGTGAGAGCCAGAAATCTTGCTTGTTTGTCGGTGACCAAATACTTATTTTCCACCATAATTTGCAAATCAATTCATTGAAAATCCTACAATGTGATGTTCTGGATTTTTTTTTCTCATTTTGTCTGTCATAGTTGAAGTGTACCTATGATGAAAATTACAGGCCTCTCTCATCTTTTTAAGTGGGAGAACTTGCACAATTGGTGGCTGACTAAATACTTTTTTGCCCCACTGTAGGTAGTATAGGTAGGCAGGTAGACATGCAGGCTGTGCTACCTGTAGCAGATTTTGACAGAAGAGAAATATCAAATATGTATTCTTACCATACATGAAACCATCATCACAAGCATACGTCTCAAAATATTTAAAAATGGCATCTTTCAAAAATTTCAGTACTATAGTGATCATAAATTTAAACTGAGCAAGAAATAGAAAGCACAGATAGAAGATGGGGAATGCTCATGGCATCCCCCCTTGACTCAGATCTACCATCGCAATCAACATCAATTAATAATGTCATGTACTATCTATTACAGAGATTATATCAATTGATGCAGAAGTCTGGTTTAACAAAAAGAGTGGGAACACCCTCCTGGGTATGGGAGTACTCACTGAATATACAGTGCATTCAGAAAGTATTCAGACACCTTGACTTTTTCAACATTTTGTAACGTTACAGCCTTATTCTAAAATGTATTAAATTGTATTTCTTCCACTCATCAATCTCCACACACTACCCCAGAATTACAAAGCAAAAGCTGGTCTTTTGAAATTTCTGCAAATGTATTTAAAAAAAAAGATATCACATTTACACAAGTATTCAGACCCTTTACTCAGTACTTTATTGAAGCACCTTTGGCAGCAATTACAGCCTCAAGTCTTCTTGGGTATGACGCTACAAGCGAGGCACACCTGTATTTGGGAAGTTTCTCCCGTTCTTCTCTGCAGATCCTCTCAAGCGCTGTCGGGTTGGAGGGGAGCATCGCTGCACAGCTATTTTCAGGTCTCTCCAGAGATGTTCGATCGGGTTCAAGTCCGGGCTCTGACTGGGCCACTCAAGGACATTCAGAGACTTGTCCCGAAGCCACTCCAGCCTTGTCTTGGCTGTGTACTTAGGGTCGTTGTCTTGTTGAAAGGTGAATCTTCGCCCCAATCTGAGGTTCTGAGCGCTCTGGAGCGGGTTTTCATCAAGGATCTCTCTGTACTTTGCTCTGTTCATCTTTCCCTCATTTTTCCTTGATCCTGACTAGTCTCCAAGTCCCTGCCACTGAAAAACATCCCTACAACATGATGCTGCCACCACAATGCTTCACCATAGGGATGGTGCCAGGTTTCCTCCAGACGTGACGCTTAGCATTCAGGCCAACGACTTCTTGGTTTCATCAGACAAGAGAATCTTATTTCTCATGGTCTGAGAGTCATTTAGGTGCCTTTTGGAAAACTCCAAGCGGGCTGTCATGTTCCTTTTGCTGATGAGTGGCTTACGTCTGGCCACTCTACCATAAAGGCCTGATTAGTGGAGTGCTGCAGAGATGGTTGTCCTTCTGAAAGGTTCTCCTATCTCCATAGAGGAACTCTGGAGCTCTGTCTGAGTGACAATCGGGGTCTCTTAGTCACCTCCCTGACCAAGGCACTTCTCTCCCCCGATTGCTCAGTTTGACCGGGAGGCCAGTTCTAGGAAGAGTCTTAGTGGTTCCAATCTTCTTCCATTTAAGAATGCTAGAGGCCACTGTGTTCTTGGGGAACTTCAATGCTCCAGAAACGTTTTGGTATCCTTCCCCAGATCTGTGCCTCGACACAATCCTGTCTCTCAGCTCTACAGACATTTCCTTCGACCTCATGGCTTGTTTTTTGCTCTGACATGCACTGTCATCTGTGAGACCTTAAATAGACAGGTGTGTGCCTTTCCAAATCATGTCCAATCAATTGAATTTACCACAGGGTGGACCCCAATAAAGTTTTAGAAATATCTCAGGGAAGATCTATGGAAACAGGACGCACCTGAGCTCAAATGTAAGTCTCATAGCAAAGGGTCTGAAATAAGGTATTTCTGTTTTTTATTTTTAATAATTTTGCAAAGAAAATCTAAAAACCTGTTTTCGCTTTGTCATTGTTCTACATTGTGTGTAGATTGCGGCTGCAACGTAACAAAATGTGAAAAGGGGGAAGGGGTCTGAATGATGCACTGTATATCACCCTGGCTTTTGGTAAAGCAGATTGGTTTTCTATCCGGACTGATCAACAGTGGGAGCAGATTACTTTTTGGTTTTTGTCCTTGCTGCTGTTTACACACTGGCCCATTGAGGGGTCCTGATGGGCAATATTACCACCAGGCAGAGTGCAGACAGAAGGAGAGGCATTATCATACTTTTCACAGTATTATTCCAATCTTATAGTGTGGAAATAGATATATAAAACACATTTAAATCACGTTTTTTTACTGCACCGGGCCTTTAAAATACAAACAACTGGATTTTGAGCAGTAGAGAAAGATAACAAATGAAAACATAAATGGAACATAATGGAACTTGAAATGAACATTTCCACAATGAAGACAAACACTGCTGATATTACATATATACTAGAGTGTTGAAGAGTCGGTGTAGCTGTGAGTGAGTGACTGCAGTCAATCTTTGCAGTGGTGCAGCCAGACTCATATCACTGTGCAGAGATCCTGTTTTGAGTCCTGCACAGATAGCTAGGCAGCGGCCAGGACTGCTTTTGTCTGTGTTAACTAGAAAGCTTCCTGCTGTGGCTGGCTCCTATCCAAGTTCCAAAACCCCAACCCCACTGCTCACACCCCTCCCATCCTGGAATGGGCTGCTGAAACATACAACGGAAATTTCCAGGCCTGTCCGCCCAAGAACATGCCCCCACTGCATCCCCACCCACATGGCCCCTATTCCCTCCCCTCCCTCAATCCAAAGGGGACAGAGAGCAGCTGGAAGGTGAAGTGCATCGTGTTGGAAACCCAGTGTGGGGACACACTCCAGGAATTGCGGATGGAACTTAAAGTCAAGCCAGACACCTCTCGCACACTCACAAAGTGGTGGAGAACTCTTTCCACGCTTTCCTTTTTCTGAAATCCCCTGAAAACACAAACTCCTCCGCTAGTACCTTAAAGTACCTTTAAAGTGCCTTGAAGTACACTTCTCTGTCAAAGACAGTGCCCAATTGAAAGACAAAGGAGGAGGTTGTGTGGACAACTCTGTTTGACAAATCAATTGTCTTGCTGACTGTACTTTGCAATCCTTTCAGCGTGAGTACATTTACAGCTGTGTCGCTGACAAGGTCATTAACATGAACAACTAATTCTGACTCTAATATAATTAATCCTAAGTGGAGGAGTTCTGTAGTCAGTAACGATGACAGAAATGTACCTCTGCAATGGAGCTACTGACACACTGTAACAAATCCGTAGGTCCATGAAGGAACCTGTGGGTTCAAAACGGGAATTTTAATCTGTCATAATACGAGGCATTACTTTGAAATACCATTTGCTAATTGCTAAACGGGCAATTTGGGTCCTTCTGATACCATAGCTAAACCCTGTTGGAGAGAATCCATTGGCCAAGGCACCATTCCAAACCAATGCCAGTTTTCCATTCCTCCAAAAACCACGATTCTCAGACAAGTCTTACAGTAGGATGCATGTCTTAATGTAGTGCCTCCGATTTTACGTGTTAAGAGAGGAACATTATTGGTGTTTAAACTCAATTGATGGTTTAACTCTGGCTTAGATCCATTTCTGCCATAGACATCTTCCTAGGTGGGTCAGCAGCCCCCAGTCTATTCAGTGTGTTGTTGGAACCCCTTTGTCTATCCCAGACGCAAGCTTGGTTAGGGCTAGGACCCTCCCCTGGGGCTATAGTCACTGATACACAGTGGTATCACAAGCCCCTCTGCCTGAGAGGGCTCAGTCAAGGGATATCAATGACCCAAGTTGTCTTTATCTGGAAGGTTCTGCATACAGAGAAGAATGCTTCAATATCCTGGATGATCAGTGTTTCTGTGCTCATTTACATATCCATATAGATTATTTCAGAAGACAAACCAAACATTACACACATAGAAGTTGAAAGATTGTGAAGATACCATGTGGTGTATGTCTTCTACCGTAGCCTTGTTCCTAAAAAAAGAAGTGTGAGTATTTCCATAGACTAGTCAGTCCATAGACCTTGAGTTGTAATGTGTGGTCTAATATTTACAGAGCAGGATGCCCCTCAGACAACAATGCCCCCTCCAAGAGCCTTTCACATTCCTGTGGGCCCTATTGGCGGGCTGGGGACTTAACCTCTGGAGCTCAACACTCATTGTCTGCACTGCCCCCCCCCCCCCCCCCCCCCCGCTGTCTCTGCAGACTCCCATAGTATACCCCCATTTTCTCATTCCCGCAACATTTACTTTTTCAGTAATCTCCTTCTCAACTAGTATTACTGCTTCTGCTTTAGTAACTTCATTATGAGTCAGGATTCATGACTACTGGGGCATGTGGGTTTGTCTATGAATTAACATTTAGGTAGTGGAGAGTTCTTTAATATCTTAAGTGTTCTGTGGATATGCCTTTGTCCTTGAATAGTCCCTGTTAATATGTCATTGATACATATTCAAGACCCATATGAAATTTAGACAAGTCAGTCTACTGGGTTCCTTTTAAGTGTTATGCCCTTCCTTATGACATAAATTGCATTAAACACCTAATGTAAGTCCTTGGTAAGTATTGTATGATCCTCATTATTCAGCGATCCAGTCATCCATTCAAGATAGCACATAATTAAGATCAGGTTTGTGTAAAGATCTGTATGTTTGTCTCCCCCCTGTGCCGACCAGGGGAAACGAGAAAGATGTGGGAGAAATACAGTATCTTTGCAGTGGAGACTGCTGAGGGGAGGACGGCTCATAATAATGGCTGGAACAGAGCAACCGGAATGGTATCAAACACATGGAAACCGTGTTTGATGTATTTGATACCATTCCATATAACCGCTCCAGACATTAGCACTAGCTGTTCTCCCCATTTAAGGTGCCACCAACCTCCTGTGATGTTTATAGCGTAGCTTTCCCATGAAATGCATGAACGTCTGCCATAATGCCACTACAATCATGTAATAGATAGTATAATTGTACAAATAGACATGAAATTGGCATGTCACAGCTAATCTACAGGCCCTCTGTCCACTGCCAGACGGCCATAGAAGACCAGTTGGGAGAGGCTATGAGGCAGACCGTTTTTTTTATTTTTATGGGTGTAATAGTAAAAACCATAGGCAGCTCGTGAGTTTCAAGTTTGGGGAAGATTACAATTTATCCTACCATTTCTACCGATCTGCATGCCATTTATGAATATTTATATATGCACATTTTCATGGAACAGTTTCATTTCAATAATAACGTTTTCGTTTCTCAAAATTATTGTCACGTTGTTAATCATATCAATCTAAAGTAAAATGATAAAAATCTAAAATTCAACTATGGCAATAGCTCTAGCCTCTGTCATATGGACACATTGATACACTGTGATCCATTGGCGGCTAAAGAAATGAGAGAGTTCAACTCAGATATAGCCTATAGGCCGATGCAGCAGTACGCTTATAACGTCCATCATCAACTAAGTAAAATATATAGGCCTAAAGCTGACAACTAAAAACAGTAGAAAATATTCTGATAAATTCCGGTACTTTCTGTACTTTCAATCCCATTCACCTCTCTTCTCCACCTGTCTGACTCCCTTTCTATCTTTCTTGACATGAACTATTGCTAGTGAAGTTCAACATTTGATCAAATCATCACCTTATTTTCTTATTGTTGCAATATTTGAAATTATACTCAAGAATACATATTATATTCACAAATATTTTAGACGCTTTTCAATGACAGCCGCAACTCAATTAGTTAGCTTCCCAAACACACTTGTGATTTAAAACAATCTACAGCAACAACAAAAAATGTGGCTAAGTTATGCTTCCTGGTGAAGTATTTTGAATGATTTTATTTAGACATTTTTAATTTTGGCGAAACATCAATCCAGCATCCTAACTGCACTCGCCAACTTTCCTTTCCAATTCGCAAGAGGCTGAAACCAGAGATCTGAATATAATGACGAGATGCTCATGTCTCCGCCCTAACAATGGGAGTCTTTGTCCCAAAGGCGGGAAGGCAGGCGACAAGCGTAGGTCTGCATTTTCTTCCAATAGAAACGCATTGGGTTTATACTGGACAGATTTTAGTTAGCCCTCTTGTTTCGCCTCTTCCTTTCTGCTGAAAATATAAAACCGGAGAAAGCATCCGTGCGAGCGAAACATAGCCCCTCTATATGTAGCCCATGTATCTAATGATGTCTGGACATACATAGTATGACATACCATACTAATTTGGTCCAGACAGCATCAGGTACATGGTCTACTACGCTTACTAAAACAGGGGGGGGGGCGCCGTTTCACTCGGCTGGATGCGAGAGATTGATGCGTCTTTCTTTCGGCGCGAGTCTCAGATAAATAAATGTTTCCCAACCTTTTCGGGTTAGTGAAACACCATTGGAGTACCTCTGTAGTACCACCTCGTGTGCATTTTACCAGTAAGTATATGGTCTCATGAGTCTTCTCAAGTACCACCTGTGGATAGGCCAAGTACCCTCAGGCTGGAAACCACTGAAATTAAATATTTTATTTGGATGGGCAAGGAGGTACAGGGCTGGCCAGGCCCCTTAAGGCCCATCCATAACACTGGTCCTGCTATAAGACCACTCCTGACCTATAAAAAAAACAAGATCTAAAACGGACTCTTACCTTAACCAAATCCTTAACCCTAAAATGAACCTAATATGCCTACTTCTACTATTATCTCTTGAAGATCACACAGTGCCTAGTTAGTATCATCCCTGTGGTGGGCTAGTCGTCTCCGATATGGAGCCTTGTCCAGTGTCATATGGTTCTGAACCATGATTATGTTCACTTTTTGTTACTCCACATCTAAAACTACATCCTTTAAAGCAGGGGTCAGCAACAGGCGCCCGCAGGACAAAATCAGACCGCAAGCTATATTTTTTAGGGGCACCAAAAGTTTTTAATAGGATAAATAAATCATATTAAAAAATGTTTTTAAATACGGTCAAATCACCAGGAATTCAGTAAAAAAATGTTTAATTTAGGAAATCATATGAAATGACTGTTATTTTCAAATGCTCTCTCTTTTTGGCCTTAATTTGTAAAATGCAAATTGACCACAACTATGTTCCGGCCCCCGGACAATACATTCAAACAAAAATTGTCCCACAGCTGAATCTAGATGCCAATCCCTGCTTTAATGGCTCCACTGGGCAAATTGTCTCTCTCAGGGTGACTGGAATGAGCTTCCCTCAGAAACACAGACACACACAGGGGTACTATGTACCTCAGCATATCCCAAAGACACACCTTGTCAGATTGTGTCTCATCTAGTCCAGACATGCCCAGGAAGAAACTATCTTTCCTTATACAGTTGAAGTCAGAAGTTGACATTCACTTAGGTTGGAGTCATTAAAACTTGTTTTTCAACCACTCCACAAATTTCTTGTTAAAAACCTATAGTTTTGGCAAGTCGGTTAGGACATCTACTTGTGCATGACGAATAATCTTGTTTACAGACAGATTGTTTCACTTATAATTCACTGTATCACAATTCCAGTGGGTCAGAAGTTTACATACACTAAGTTGACTGTGCCTTTAAACAGCTTGGAAAATTCCAGAAAATGTCATGGTTTAGAATTGGAGGTGTACGAAATCAGCCAAGACCTCAAAAAAAAATTGGACACCTCCACAAGTTTGGTTCATCCTTGGGGCGAATTTCCAAATGCCTGAAGGTACCACGTTCACCTGTACAAACAATACTACGCAAGTATAAACACCATGGAACCACGCAGCCATAATACCGCTCAGAAAGGAGATGTGTTCTGTCTCCTAGAGATGAATGTACTTTGGTGTGAAAAGTGCAACTCAATCCCAGAACAACAGCAAAGGACCATGTGAAGATGCTGGATGAAACAGGTGCAAAAGTATTTATATCCACAGTAAAACAAGTCCTATATAGACATAACCTGAAAGGCCGCTCAGCAAGGAAGAAGCCGCTGCTCCAAAACCGCCATAAAAAAGCCAGACTTCGGTTTGCAACTGCACATGGGGACAAAGAACGTACTTTTTGGAGAAATGTCCTCTGGTCTGATGAAACAAAAATAGAACTGTTTGGCCGTAATGACCATTGTTATGTTTGGAGGAAAACGGGGGAGGTTTGCAAGCCGAAGAACACCATCCCAACCATGAAGCACGGGGGTGGCAGCATCATGTTGTGGGGGTGCTTTGCTGCAGGAGGGACTGGTACACCTCACAAAGTACATGGCATCATGAGAAAGGAAAATTATGTGGATAAATTGAAGCAACATCTCAAGACATCAATCAGGAAGTTAAAGCTTGGTCACAAATGGGTCTTCCAAATGGACAATGACCCCAAGCATACTTCCAAAGTTGTGGCAAAATGGCTTAAGGACAACAAAGTCAAGGTATTGGAGTGGCCATCACAAAGCCCTGACCTCAATCCTTTTGAAAATGTGTGGGCAGAACTGAGAAAGCGTGTGCGAGCAAGGAGGCCTACAAACCTGACTCAGTTACACCAGCTCTGTCAGGAGGAATGGGCCATAATTTACCCAACTTATTGTGGGAAGCTTGTGGAAAGCTACCTGAAACATTTGACCCAAATTAAACAATTTAAAGCAATGCTACCAAATACTAATTGAGTGCATGTAAACTTCTGACCCACTGAGAATGTGATGAAAGAAATAAAAGCTCAAATCATTCTCTCTACTATTATTCTGACATTTCACATTCTTAAAATAAAGTGGTGATCCTAACTGACCTAAAACAGGGAATATTTACTCGGTTTTAAATGTCAGGAATTGTGAAAAATTATCATACCTAATTATCATACCTCAAGTCACTTGTCAATCAAGTGACCAGAACAGCTCTATCCCACTTAACCTTCTATTCAAATTAGACTTGTATTTATCTACTCATATTAGAGCCCTGGGACAAGTCACCTGTCAAAGGAAAAGAGGTAGCAACCAGCTAACACCGCTACAGACATAGCAGCTGGACAGACCAGGAGAAAAACACGAGGCTGGGGCCCTAGGAGCCCTTGGTGCTGCAGTAGTCCATTCCACTCTTTGTTGCTCTCATCCTCCTGCTGTCCTTAGCTCTATAGGAAACCCATGCAGAGCAGAGGGAGAGTGACACCACAGAGCATGAATAATAGAGAGCTCAGATCCTCATCCCACAACACTAAGGTCCTGAGGAGCATGTCGGAACAAAACTGTCATCCCCATCCCCATTGACTTTCGAAGAGTAGGGATGTGTATAATGTATGTAACGTTATATAAATCAAGTGTGACCTTGTTATTAAGGAACGGTTGTCTTTTGTTGGAGTAGCTTTTTGCAGAATGTGTAAAAACTGATTTACTGTAAGATCTTGTAAATCACTCAAAGTATCGGTAAATAAATGTCATTATTCCATGAACAGGAAGTAACATTTGCGTGATTCATCACTTGGCGTCACACACACTTTATTTATAGGTAGGGCAGTCAGGCCTACACAGTATATCAAAACTGGAGATAGGTCATAAAGTGGAGCCACATGCATTTTCATTGCAACAGCTGGAAAGTGCAGTGTAACATATAGACCTCCTGCACAGAGTGATGATCGAGAGAGGTTCAAGACTACATTTTTGTAACTCTCCCTCTCCAGCTGTCAGCCCGTTCGCTATCCCATGGGGGGGGGGGGGGGGTTGCCACGGTGACAGGAGGCCACGTCTTGGGGGCGTCGTTTTGGTCAAAGGACTCCATTGTTCTTGTGTTAAGCCGTCTTCTCTATGCCTGTCTGCCAGGCTCATGGACAGGGGCTTCACACCCCGACACACTGGCCCAATGAACCCATTAAGTAGTAGGAGGCGGCACGTTCAGACAAACACTGCAATTACAACACAAATCACCTTTATAGACAGCGAGGAGGAATGAAGGCATATATATTAGTCCAACTACAAGGACGGAACAAAGACAAATTGGTAAATGAATCAGATTCTATTAACGAGTTCACGTAAGAAAGACAAACTTACAAGAAAACTGAACAGAATGCATGTTGTAGTATTTCTTGAAGTCTTTAAAAGAACAAAGACTCCACATAATAGTACAAGGGCACAATAGCCAATGAGGGGATTGAATATCAAGTGGTTGATTAGGCCTGATAAATTGTTTGATATGCGTGTTGTCCTACATGTCCCCACCTGGCCAGTATGCTTATCAGCTCAACCATCCATCTTCTACAGAGAAAAACGAGGGATCTTGAAATAAGACAAATCACTGCTTTACCCTTAGTTTATACTGTCCTGTCCTTGGATGCGTTAGGTATAGTCAGTTCCAACCCACTAACTTGTATTCTCTTACCATATTGTGAAAAGATATATTATCAAACCTTTGGCCGAAATCTATATTGGTCGAAGTCGTTGTTGTGTCATTTTGTGCCGCTGTACGGTGTTTGGGCCTTAGTTCAGAGGGGACAGTGACCTCTACTGGTCAACTACCAGCACCCAGAATGAAATGGCATATCAAAGTACATGATCCTTGCTGATTGTTTTTATTGCATACATTAGTCCCCTGCTATTTGATTTATTTCTGCATTTACCAGAGCGTGTATCCATATGCAGAGCACGTTATATTCCTTTCCATTAGCTAAAACATCCACTTAATGTCTATAAAATAGGGAGGAAGCCTGGTTCAGCTCAGACTGTAATGGTCAAAAGAGCCAAGGAGACATCCTGCTCGAAGGGGAAATGTAGAACAGTATGACTTACTACAATGGTGACATAGATGCACTCCAATTACCAGTAGATAACTGTGCTCCTCTCTGTGTATTGACAAGCTTGGCTCATGAAACCAGCTACAGATCGCTACAGTCTGATCTATTGTACGAAATAACCATTGTTTTTACTAGAACATATAGTCGTCACAGGAGGCTGCTGAGGGGGGGGCAGCTCATAAATGTCTGTAACGGCGCAAATGGAATGGCATCAAACTCATGAAAACCACGTTTGATACCATTCCACCAATTACCTCCAGCCATTACCATGAGCCTGTCCTCCCCAATTAAGTTGCCAACAAATTCCTATGATATACTGTATGTTTTCAACTTTAGGCATGTGTATTTCAAGAGAGGCCTGTACAATGTTCAGACGATGAATGGTTTGGATACCCATTTTATTTAATGGATACAGGAGGTAAACATTTACAAAATGACTAAATAACTGCCAGACAGCGCAATCACATTAACGGAAGACCTTATTCTATTTACACAACTTGTTAACCACTAAAAAACAAAAAGGTTTATAAAACTCCCAACAAACAATTAGCTCAGAACCACATCCATTTAGCTTCTCTAAAAGTATCAAAAAGGCAGGTGTGTATCAAATGCTACCCTATTCAATATAATATGCACTACATAGTGAATAGGGTGCCATTTCAGACGCCGAAAGGCTAGGGGCAGCGTGAGCAGCCCAACGGTCAACACGGTCCACTTACTCCAGGGGAGGGGGCAGTAGAGCCTGGATTGAGCTGCGGCGGCCCCTGGTCTTCCTGCGGATAGCCCTGATGGAGTCTGGGGAGGTTTGGGGCAGCCAGGCCAGGCCGGAGCCTCTGGCCTCAAGGGTGCTGCTCTGGCTCTGGTTCCTCAGGCTGCGGCGGACCGACCGACGCCCCCTGCTGGGAAGAGGCCGCAGCACATCGTCGATACTGAACTCTTCCTGTGCCCAGGGGGGAAGGAGGGAGTCTCGGAAGGAGGCCTGTTCTGTAATGCTACCCTGCTCCATCTCTGACCTGTGGATGTCATTCTCCACATCTTGCCCGCTCTCCTCCACTGCCTCTGGACCGTTTGACTGAGGTGCCTGCGCCTCCTCCCTCTCCTCGACGACTGAGCTGGCGTATATAGAGCTCCTTCTACCCCTGGAGCGGCCTGGGCCCCGGGCTTCTCCTCTCTGCTTGCCTTTGTTTGGTCTCTGTTCTACATGGCTCACTGCCTCCTGCTCTAATGAAGCCACTGTGGCGCTAACCTCATGTGTAGGAGGGCAGCATGTAGTGTCTGCCCTAACTGGACTTTCCCCACTCCTACCTGCATCTGGTAGTGTGCAAGTGCATTGATCTGTATCTACAGGGTCTGAGGTACACTGAGCATTAGGTTCACTCTCTCGGTCACCAGGTACAGTGTGCTTGGCTGGACTGGACTCTGAAACCTCTGCCTGGCTTGTTTCTGTTGGGTCTTGATCAGTGTTCTCTACCTGCTCTTCACTGAGACAGTCATCAACAGGAACACTCACCTTCCTGCCTTTCCCTCTACCTCCTCTATTAACACTTGGTTCTTTCTGCTCTTTGGTTCTGAAGGTATTTGTTGGACCTGACCACCGTCTCCCGGCCCGTGCTGCCCTCCCAGTCCCAAAGCAGCCTGTGGTAAAGCCTACAGGTGCTTCTGAAGGCCCAACAGATGGTTCTGCAGTTGGGATGGTGTCTTCTGGTGAGACCCCACCGGCCGCGGGGCACAGGCGGCTTTGCCACAGGGCTGCAGCCATGACCACTCCAGTGATTGGGTCGCTGTTAATGACATCTTCCAATAGGCTGGAGTCTCCTTTGGCTGTAGAGGGAGGACACAGCATGGATGACATAAGCAATAAGGCCCAGGGGTGTGGTATAGGGCCAATATACCACAGCTAAGAGCTGTTCTTCGGCACGACGCAAAGTGGAGTGCCTGGATACAGCCCTTAGCCATGGTATATTGGCCATATATCACAAACCCCCGAGGGGCCTTATTGCCATTATAAACTGGTTACCAACGTAATTAGAGCAGTACAAATAAATGTTTTGTCATAGCCATGGTACACGGTGTGATATACCACAGCTTTCAGTCAATCAGCATTTAGGACTTGAACCACCCAGTTTATAGCACTGTCTAGACTACAGATACTACTATAACAGACAGTTGAATGGCTGTACTTGGACATGCTCCAAGTCAGACTGAATGGCCTATGTGAGAATGTTTACACAATACACAGTAGCAGCATTCTATTATTGACTGTACTTAGTACTGTATCAAGTGTCAGTCAGTGAGAGTGGAGTGCCTTGAGCGGTGTATCTTCAGTGTCTTCATGAGTGAGTGAGGTATTAGAGGTCGACTGATTAATTGGGGCCGATTTCAAGTTCTCATAACAATCGGTAAATCGGCATTTTTGGACGCCGATTATATTGCACTCGACGAGGACACTGCGTGGCAGGCTGACCACCTGTTACGTGAGTGCAGAAAGGAGCCAAGTTGCTAGCTAGCATTAAACTTATCTTACAAAAAACAATCTTAACATAATCACTAGTTAACTACACATGGTTGATGATATTACTAGTTTATCTAGCGTGCCCAGCGTTGCATATAATCAATGCGATGCATGTTAATTTATCATCGAATCACAGCCTACTTCACCAAACGGGTGATTTAACAAGAGCATTCGCGAAAAAAAGCGCTGTCGTTGCACCAACGTATCTAACCTAACCATATCAATGCCTTTCTTAAAATCAATACACAAGTATATATTTTTAAACCTGCATATTTAGTTAAAATAAATTCATTTTAGCAGGCAATATTAAATAGGGAAATTGTGTCACTTCTCTTGCGTTCAGCGCAGTTTGGGTCGCCTGGCTCGTTCGCAATGCTTCAAGCACTGCGCTGTTTATGACTTCAAGCCTATCAACTCCCGAGATTAGGCTGGCAATACTAGTGCCTACAAGAACATCCAATAGTCAAAGGTATATGAAATACAAATGGTATAGAAAGAAAGTCCTATAATAACCTCAACCTAAAACTTCTTACCTGGGAATATTGAAAACTCATGTTAAAAGGAACCACCAGCTTTCATATGTTCTCATGTTCTGAACAAGGAACTGAAACGTTAGCTTTTTTACTTGGCACATATTGCACTTTTACTTTCTTCTCCAACACTGTTTTCACATTATTTAAACCAAATTGAACATGTTTCATTATTTGAGACTAAATAGATTTTTATAAATCAATAATGTTGTAATTGTCATTATTACAAAAAATATAGATACATATATAAATAAAAATCAGACGATTAATCGGTATCGGCTTTTTTTTGGGGTCCTCCAATAAATCGCTATTGGCATTAAAATCATAATCGGTCGACCTCTAGTAGGTATACAGTGAAATCAGCAGAGTGGAAGCCTTGCTCTCACCAATCCAATCATATTTAATTAGTTCAAGGAATGAATGTTTCTTCCTGGACAATCAAAACACAGCCTAACAGCGGCGTGCTTACCTGTGTGTCTGGAGGTGTGGGGGTGTTGAGGGGTGGGGGAGCAGCTGGGGGAGGACAGGTTCTCCGTGATTGGGCTGAGGTTGGGGTTCTTGGATGCATAGGCTCTCTTCCCGTACAGAGAGTGATTTACCTCCTTCTTCCCAAAGCCACGCTTTGCTAAGTTCTGGAGAAACACAAACAAGCTGAATACCCAAGCTGGCTTGCCCCAGCCTTACAACCATGCACCTCTCCTGATTTATGTTTTGATATTGTTTCTGTCACCTCTGAGGGATACAGTAATTACATCAATCACAGTAGACTTCCTTCTTTGGTCCCTTGAAAGCGCTCATTCCTTTCATGTTCAGAACTAAAGTAAATCCCACAAGTACTCAAAACACCACCTTCTAAATATAGTTTGGTTCTTGCTCAATTTGAATCACCTAAATCCCTTGAGCGCGAGGAAGGCAGATTGACTGTGGCTAAATAAAAGGAAGTTAGAACGAGGCAAGTAGCTTGGTGTATGTAATACCTCCCCGAGGCTTAGCTCACTACTATCCACAGCCTCAGCGTGTAATATCATAAGTCGCTAGAGAAAGTAAAGTGATGAGCAGAGCCCAGACTGACCTTCATCCTCCCACAGGCAGACTTGGCAGCCGTACGCGTCGACCTCTTCTTCACAGGCTTACTTTCTTCCTCTGGTTGCTGAAAGAGCAGAGAAAAGTGAGGGATATGGAGAGAGAGAAAAATAGAGGTAGAGAGGGAGAAATAGGTAGTGAGAGACAGGTTGCATTAGGATAGGATCTATTTCGTTATACTCGCAAGATCTTCCATTGAGATTAACCCTAAATCATCAGATTAATATAATATTAAAACTATGGTAACATTAGTCCAGAGATAATCTTCTCATTGGTGTGTAAGTGGAGGAAATGAGGATATCCTGTTCTGTGAATGAGTGGTGTGTTAACTGACCTTTCTCTTTCTGCTGCGAGAGCGGGCTGTGGCAGGGGCGTCTGATTCTGGTTCACGGTCCAGGGCAGGATCAGGCACTGGGGCGGGGTTAGGCACTGGGGCGGGGTCAGGCACTGGGGCGGGGTCAGGCACTGGGGCAGCATCTACAGCAAACACCTCAGTTTCAGACTCATTTGGCACCACTGTAAAATCAATGACTTGAGGCTGATGAGGAGATGTGCTGTTACTTAAGGAGAGAGAAAGGGTGTGAAGAGAGGGTGTGGGCGGTGGGGGTGGATGAAATATAATCCGTCTGAAGTGGGAGTCAACTGAAGTGACACTCTCTCACCTGGCAGTGCCTGACAAATGGAGTCCTCCTTTTGGAAAGCGGAGTTCAAATCCAGAGGTTGAGTCTCCAGCGCTGTAAATTTGTACAGCAAGTAACAATGTTACATTTTACACAGAGCTTGACTGGAAATATAGCATCCTCTCAGCCATGATCACTGTTCAACAACCAACCTGCATTGTCCAAGGAACTGTCAACATCATCTTCCATTGAAGGGAAAGCAATCTGAGGACATAGAGAACTACTGCATTAGTTCCATGGTGAAAAACAACTAACCCACATGCTGAATTACCAAGAATGACAATTCAATGATTGTCCATTCTCATGAGGAACACCGTAGCTAAATGTTTTGGCAACGTAAAACAAGAGTTCCTTATTGGACGATCAGGTAGTCCCTTCCTGTTTCATTACATTTTCTTCTGTTTGGTGCCTAATGAATACAACCCTTACTTCATAATTTTTGCAACAGGTCAATCACTGTGTTAGTGAGTGACTTGTACCTTTCCCCGAGTGTCAGCGCTCTGTTCCCCACAGCAGGGCCCACTAGTGAGGGGTGGGGATGCTCCAGTCAGAGAGGGGCTGCTGAAGTCTGGCTGGGCCAGGTTTAAAGGGGTCCTCTGGGGGGTCTTCAGCAGTGACCTCAGCTGGGACACCCCGGCAGATGTTGGGGCCCTGCCCGGGGTGCCCCCCTTCCGTAGAGGGGTGCTGGGGGGCAGCTTCTTGTCAAAGAGCTCGGGGGGCAGCAGGATCCCGAAACGCACCTGCTTCTTCCTCTTCACAGTTGAGGTAACGTTACCACCAGAGGAATCAGCTTCATCTAAAAGGGAAAATAAATATTTATCATCACTTGACCCTACTCAAAACAGCTCTATTCAAACAACTGCTTCTCTTACAGAAAAATGTGGTTCCATTTTAGTCGGTCGTTCGGTATGACATTCACCTGAACTAAAAACACGCCAATGAAATGCAGAGCCCACCCTCGGAAGCGCCACCTTCCTGGCTTTAACACCTGTGCTCGGATTCACTTCCTCAATTCAGCTTGACTGAAGGAGAATTTGTCAAACAATTTCCAAGCACACAAAGACTAGTGGATTCGGCTCCAACTTAGGTGTCTGTGGAGAGAGTACTCATCCCCCTAGACGTTGCTAGCTTTGGGTCTTGGTGTTTGCTAAAAGCTAACTACTTTCTGCTCTGCTTGTGTAGGTCCAAGTCTTATAATATGCCATTTAGCAGACGCTTTTATCCAAAGAAACTGAGTGCATATATTTCATGTATGGATGGTCCCGGGAATTAAAGCCACTATCCTGGCATTACAAGCTCCATGTTCTACCAACTGAGCCAAATAGGACAATGCTTCCTATTTGGGAAGAAATGTGGAATGCTTCTTAGTGTTTGCTAAAAGCCTACCACTTTGGTTTTGAACCACCAACCATACTCTAGTCCATGGCATATGGTTTTACAATGAAAATGAAAGAATCCTGTTTGCCCGGGGTGGAAACACGCTCAAGCAGGGCCAGCTCCAGGCATAAGCAGTCACTTAGAGTCACTGCCCCAAAACAGTTGACAGTGCCTTCAGAAAGTATTTATACCCCTAGAGACTTATTACACGCTGTTGGACAGATTTCAAGATGGATTCGAATTAATAATTCTCACCCATCTACACACAAATACCCCATAATGATAGTGATTTATTCATTGAAAATGAAATACAGAAAATTCTCATTTACATACATATACACACCCCAGAGTCAATACAGGTTAGAATCACATTTGGCAGTGATTACAGCGTTCTGGGTAAGTTTAAGAGTTTTGCACACGTGGATTATACATTTTTACATATTATATATTCAGGCACATTAGTTGTTCATAATTTCTCAAAAAACATTTTCAAGTCTTAAGGGTAAGATTTCCAAGCACATTACAGTAGAAACATACTTTGCCACTCAGGAACATTCACTGTCTTCTAGGTGAGAAACTGCAGTGTACTCAGTAATCTGTTGTATTGGATTTGCCCCGAACATAACACGTTGTAATCATGACAAAAAGGTCATTCCTTTGCCATTTTTTTTGTTGCAGTTTTACTTTAGTGCCTTGTTGCAAACAGGATGCGTGTTTTGGAATATTTGTATTCTGTACAGGCTTCCTTTTCACTCTGTCAATTATGTTAGTATTGTGGAGTAATTACAATGTTGTTGAGCCATCCTCAGTTTTTCCCTATCACAGCCATTAAATTGTGCGACTGTTTTAAAAGTCACCATTGGTCTCATGGTGAAATCCCTGAGCGGTTTCCTTCCTCTCTGGCAACTGAGTTAGGAAGGACGCCTGTATCTTTGTAGTGACTGGGAGTATTGATACACCATCCAAAGTGTAATAACTTCACCATGCTCAAAGGCACATTTAATGTCTGCTGCTTTATTTATTTTTACCCATCTACCAATAGGCGCCCTTCTTTGCAAGGCTTTGGAAAACCTCCCTGATCTGTGTGGTTGAATCTGTGTTTGAAATTCACTACTCAACCGAGAGACCGTACAGATAATTGTGGGTGGGGCAGTCATTCAAAACACTATTATTGCAGACAGAGTCCATGCAACTTATTATGGGGAGTTGTTCCTGAATTTATTTAGGCTTCCCATAACAAAAAGGGGTTGAGTACTTATTGACTCAAGACATTTCAGCTTCTCATTTGTAATTAATTTATACAAATTTTGGAAAACATAATTCCACTTTGACATTATGGAGTATTGTGTGTAGGCCAATGAAAGTCAAGGGGTGTGAATACTTTGAAGGCACGGTCTATAGACGAAACAAAAATAAATGCAATAATTTCAGTTCATATAAAGGAAATCAGTCAATTTAAACAAATTCATTAGGCCCTAATCTATGGATTTCATATGACTGGGAATACTGATATGCATCGATTGGTCACAGATATGCCTAAAAAAAAGTAGGGGTGTGGATCAGAAAACCAGTCAGTATCTGGTGAAATCACCATTTGCCTCATGCAGCGTGATATCTCCTTCACATTGAGTTGATGAGGCTGTTGATTGTGGCCTGTGGAATGTTGTCCCACTCGTCAATGGCTATGCGAAGTTGCTGGATATTGGCGAGATCAGGAACACGTTGTCGTACACGTCAATCCAGAGTATCCCAAACATGTTCAATGGGTGACATGTAGTGGAAGCTGCGGATCTCATCACGGTATCTCTATGCATTCAAATTGCCATTGATAAAATACAATCGTGTTCATTGTCCGTAGCTTATGTATGCCCATACCATAACCCCACCGCGGGGCACTGTTCAGAATGTTGACATCAGCAAACCACACACCCACACGACACGGTCTGCCATCTGCCTGGTAAAATTGAAACCGAGATTCATCCCTGAAGAGCACACATCGCCATCGTGCTAGCGGCCAACGAAGGAGAGCATTTGCCCACTGATGATGTCGGTTACGACGCCAAACTGCAGTCAGGACGGCGAGAACGTAGATGAGCTTCCCTGAGAAGGTTTATTTGGTTGTGCAAACCCAGTTTCATCAGCTGTCCGGGTGACTGGTCTCAGATGATCACGCATGTGAAGAAGCCAGATGTGGAGGTCCTGGGCTGGCATGGTTACATGTGGTCGTGAGGCTGGTTGAACGTACCGCAAAATTCTCTAAAAACAACAGCTGAGGCAGCTTATGGTGGAAAAATTAACTAATTCTCTGGCAACAGCTCTGATGGACATTCCTGCAGTCGACTCCTTGAAAACTTGGGACATCTGTGGCATTGTGTTGTGTGACAAAACTGCACATTTTAGAGTGGCCTTTTTTTTGTCCCCAGCACAAGGTGACTGTGTAATGATCATGCTGTTTAATCAGCTTCTTGATTTGTCACACCTGTAAGAATTATCTTGGTGAAAGAGAAGTGCTCATTAAGATGAATGTAAACAAATTTGTGCACAATATTTCTGGGATCTTTTATCTCAGCTCATGAATCCAACACTTTACATGTTGCGTTTATGCATGCATGTATGTATATACACAGCACCAGTCTGTATCACAACCGGCCGTGATTGGGAGTCCCATAGGGCGGCGCACAATTGGCCCAGCGTCGTCCGGGTTCGGCCGTCATTTGTAAATAAGAATTTGTTCTTAGTTGACTTGCCTAGTTAAATAAAAAGGTTAAATAAATGTAAAAAAAAATTGGACACACCTACTTATTCAAGAGTGTCTTTATTTTTACTATATTGTAGAATAGTGAAGACATCAAAACTATGAAATAACACATGGAAATTTTTATTTGAGTTGTTCTTGCATAATATGGACTTGGCATTTTACCAAATAGGGCTATCACCCCTACCTTGTCACAACACACCACCACTACCTTGTCACAACACAACTGATTGGCTCAAACACATTAATAAGCAAAGAAATTCCACAAATTAACTAAGACACACCTGTTAATTTAAATGCATTCCAGGTGATTACCTCATGAAGCTGGTTGAGAGAATGCCAAGTGTGCAAAGCTGTCATCAAGGCAAAGGGTGGCTACTTTGAAGAAACTCAAATATAAAATATATTTCGATTTGTTGAAAATTTTTGGGTTACTACATGATTCCATGTGTTATTTCATAGTTTGTCTTATTCTTATACAATGTAGAAAATAGTAAAGATAAAGAAAAACCCTTGAATGAATAAATGTCCAAACTTTTGACTGGTACTGTATAAACAGTTATGTTATTATCATGACTGTATTCATCCATAAATCGTCAGTTACGCTAAGGTTGGGAATTGCTAGGGACCTGACAATATATTATCACCATGATACAAAGTTGCCGTTAAGATATGAATTGCGAATATCACAATTCCAAAGTATTGTGATTTTACTGCGATTCCATATTCCAAACACATTGCTTACCATATGTCTGCTGCAGAGGGACAAGAGAACATGAGAAAACTAGTTTAGATCCGTCATGGAAATGAAAGTGCTGAAAAACGAATTAGCTCTTTATTTAAAAAGATGGAGAACAAGCTATGAAGGAAGTTTTGGAGTTTTGTCTGGAGTTTTGGTGCAGGTACAGCCAACTAGGGCAAATAAATATATACATACACAGCGATAGCCAAAACGATATATCGTCAAAAATAATATACCGAAATGCAAATGTTTCAAGCCCCCCCCCCATCACTAGGTTACACAATTATATAATTGCCATGCCAGGCCTATCTGTACTATGCTAAGCTTGCACTGGGCTTCAAAGCACCAGACAGGGGAGCAGCATATAGTGTATTTACCTGTGGGGTTCATCTCCAGAAGAGATGGAATGGCAAACAGAGGGGACAGAGTTGTCCTGTCTGGTCCTGAATGCACAACCAGAGGTTGGTTGGAGCTGTGGACTTCAAAGGAGCATTCCTGTTGAGTGAGAGGGAACCAAACAGAATTTTTGAGAGCCAGGCAGGAACATGGGGTGAGAATAGCAGTTGTGTGCTCTGTAGAGCTGTGAGGACTTCACAGACAGAAAATAGGAGGCTGGGGTGTTGGGTTGTGTCCCAAACGACACTATATAGGGAATAAGGGATATAGGGAATAAGGTGCCAGTTGGGACACATATTTGGTGTGTGTGTAGATAAAGCCTGGTGGCCTCTTACTTGGTCCTGCTCCTCCTTGGTGGGAGTACAAATCTGCTTTAGAGGAGAGGACTGGGGCTCCCCCCGTGTGACCTGGGACACAGTATCAGTATGCAGGGCTGGTGGCAGGGACACACTAGCGCGTTCTAGCTCACCAGAGAGCTCAGTGTCATTCTGGGGCTGTACGCCGGGTGTTACAGTGAGAGCTGGATGATGGTCCTTGTTCTGGACAACAGCAGCCTGGGGTAGGGGGTCATGGTGGGTTTAGTGGACGTCAGAATATTGTGGCCACAGTAGAATAGTTAATAGTAAAATACATTTAGTTTAAATAAGCACTTTTCAATATTTCTTACCAGTTGATCAACATGTACAAGCCAAAGTCGCAAAAAACATCAACACACCAACAGATGCTGAATGGTTGGCCAAGTTATCTTTGTCATTCAACAGACAGAGAAGTGCTTGGTGAGTGTGTGGTGAGGTTACCTCATTGTTTTGTTGCTGCTTCAGTATGGTGCCGGTGCGTTTGAGGGCAGGAGTGTTGGCCTCGCCAATTTCCTCCACACAGTTCCCCTGGGAGACTGCTGTGCAGCGCCTCTTACTGGGTGGTGGAGTTAGAAAGGGAGGCTGGCTCACTGGGGTCTTGTTCTCCTTCCCACCACTGCCATCATCACAGCTCCACCCATCTGAGAGTTAAGACATCACCCATAAACAACCACAGCCCAGAATAGAAAACCCTTATAGAAGACACTAAAAAGGGCAATCTGTAGTATCTGGACGTTTCTCCATTCCCTCAAAGTAGTATAACAAATATATCAACACCAATAAACAACCACAGTCCAGAATAGAAAACCCTTATAGAAGACACTAAATTCTAACTAGTTGAAAACTGAAATGGTATACTTAAAGCACCAATTTCAGTTCATGTAATAATAACTGATTAATAAATTAGTCACTGAAGCAGACTAACCACCAGACAGAAAATCTCTTGTCTTGATGCATCCCCCGGTGTGATTGTCCTGTTGTGGCACCGGTTCATTCTCATTCTCCTCCACAGCCATTATGCTCTGGAAAATAGCCATCTTCTGCTTTAGAGTAGAGGGGAATCTGGGAGAGAAGGATCTGGCTTGGGTAGGCTATGAAGAGAAAGACATGGTAAACACACCATTTCAAATTATTGGTTTCAAACCAAGCTGTTTGCCAGCAGCATACCACCCTGCATACCACTGCTGGCTTGCTTCTGAAGCTAAGCAGGGTTGGTCCTGGTCAGTTCCTGGATGGGAGACCAGATGCTGCTGGAAGTGGTGTTGGAGGGCCAGTAGGAGGCACTCTTTCCTCTGGTCTAAAAAATATCCCACTGCCCTGTGTAGGGTGCCGTCTTTCGGATGGGACGTTAAACGGGTTGGTTGGAGCTGACTCTCTGAGGTCATTAAAGATCCCATGGCACTTATCGCAAGAGTAGGGGTGTTAACCCCGGTGTCCTGGCTAAATTCCCAATCTGGCCCTCAAACCATCATGGTCACCTAATAATCCCCAGTTTACAATTGGCTCATTAATCCCCCTCCTCTCCCCTGTAACTATTCCCCAGGTCGTTGCTGCAAATGAGAACGTGTTCTCAGTCAACTAACCTGGTAAATAACGGATAAATTAATAAAAAAAAATTAAAAAAATAAAAACAATTACAGAGACATTGTAGCAAGAGAGACAGCTTATAGGCCCATGTCATAAATTGAATTGACTCTGGCTAGGAGCATTGCTAGGTCCAATTCAGATTAACACAAGCAGTCCTAGAGCAACCTGTATCTGCAGTGCACTACCTACAGTATTTTTATTGCACAATCTTTGAGTATGATCATGCATGAGCAAACATCTCACCTGTGTGGTTGTGGGGGGAGTTTTCATCCTCTGTTGGGCTATGTAGCGGATAAGGGAGTTGGTCTCTGGTGAGCCCCGTACCCCAACATTAGACCTCCGCTTAACCTTCAGCTGAGCCAGGCGAGATTTTTCTGGAGAAAGACAATAGATGCACCATTTATTGGGACATTCTTAGTTCAGAAAAACTAAGATTTTATTGCATCAAAGCACTGTGTAGACCCTATAACATAACGTCACATTGCCATGGAAAATGTGTGTTTCCGTTTACAATAACGAGTTGATTAGATACAGGGTAACGTCAGAGAGAGCAGTGGACCCATTGGAATGATAAGCAGCTAACTTCTTCAATGTCTGAATTACCTTTGGCGTTAGAAGACGGCGTGAAGCTCTGAGTGGAGAAATCCAGTTGGGAGGGTGTGAGCTGGGATAATTCCAAAGGTGTTGTGATGTTGCTCAGAGGAGGACACGAGGCCTCCAGTTCATTCAAGGTTTCAGTTCCCTCAACGTTGTCCATTTTCAGCTCTGAACTGGCCATGATCTAACTTACCTAGTTACAACAGAAAGGAATCCAAGCGACTTCAGTGGGGTCTTTCACCTGAATTAGAGATCACTCAACTGCTGTTAACAGTCGATCAAATTGGATCAATGACGCATTCAAGGAAGGCAAGGCTGACAAAACAAGCAACGACTGATGATCACACACTAAAACAAGTGGTTTATTATGCGACAGGCATTTGTGGCTTGCACGTTACTGACACTATGCATCAAACAAACATTAAACACATCTTACAAAGCCACTTACAACTTTTATAAAACAAACTCTGAAGTTAGCTACAAGTTCACATTTAACTGTTTGCTACGTTACAAACTGGCTAACGTTAGCTTGTTGGCCAGTTAACGTCGTTAGCTAACACTAGCTAGAGTTAACACTCAATCGACAGCATCTTACCTTAAAAATAATGTTTTTTTTTTTAGAAACGCTACAATATCCACCCTTATGAATCCAACTAGACTTAGCTAAACATACCAGCTAAATGACTACAAGAATCAAACGTTTTTCAGCTAGCTAACATACTTGCTAGCTAGTCCACACTAGTGTAATTTTCAAATTTCGCACCACTCACAGTAGCTGTGGCACGAAGATCCTTCCACGACCTAAACAAATGTTGGTTAACGTTAAAATGTCCAACGAAATCATTACGTGTATGTTAAACAAACTCAAAACTAAATTCAAAAAACATTTTCGTTAAAACTTGTCAAAATACGGATATAAATCGATAGTTATGGACATTTGGGCACTATTTCGTATGTCTACAAAAGGATCTAGTTTCATACGAACTGGCCAATGAATGTGAACGTATATGTCACGTGTCTCTAGAATGCCGAATGAATCACATCCGTTTTAGTGCTCCAAAATTAGTTCATACGCTAGCAAAGAGGAAGAGGCGAGCAGAACATTATTTTCCATTTAAATTATCTTTGTAGATCATATTTTTCCTTGCGCACTGGTGTAGGAACAGCTCATCCATTTCCAAGTTTCCAAACTTCTTCCCAAAAACAAATCAAAGCTCTTCTTTGTGTTAAAACCTTGTCTTACATTGCCTATACATTTGGTAAGATGAATTGGACCCTCTGGTAGTAGTCCGTCAAACGGCCTTTGGGATACTCTGGTAGGCCCCTACTCAGTCTCTACTGCTGCTACTCATACAAATACAGTTTTTCCCCCTCGTTGACAATTCACCTGATAATTGCCAACATCCAATCTGTCAGACAGACAGGTTGCAGTCACCTCACAAGCATCTTTATTTACCTCCAAACAGGGAGGGGAGAGTTAGTGTGCCTAAGCTTTAGAAAAAAAAGGTGCTATCTAGAACCTAAAAATGTTCTTTGGTTGTCCCCATGGAACCATTTTTTCCCCTAAGTGTAGCTTTGTAGTATTAGTCTGAATGCAAGACCAAGGATGTTGATACAGTGTTGAAGAAAATCTCTTCAGACAAAACAATGTAGGCCTACTGTGTCCTTCCTCTCATTACTGTCTGTCCCCAATGGTGGAAAAAGTACCAAACTGTCATACTTGAGTAAAAGTAAAGATACCTAATAGAAAATGACTCAAGTAAAAGTAAAAGTCACCCAGAAAAATCCACTTGAGTAAAAGTCTAAAAGTATTTGGTTTAAAATGTACTTCAGTATCAAAACTAAATGTAATTGACAAACTATACTTATGTACCAAAGGTAAAAGTATAAATAATTTCAAATTCCTTATCCAACATTCAGATATCCTTTACAAACAAATCATGTGTTTAGTGATGCCAGATCAGAAGCAGTAGGGATGACCAGGGATGTTCGGTTGCTACGTGAATTTGATTATTCTCCTGTCCTGCTAAGCATTCAAAATGTAACAAGTCTTTTTGGGTGTCAAGGAAAATGTATTTTCACAAGGAACGTAGTGAAGTATAATTAATCAAAAATATGAATAGTAAAGTAAAGTACAGATACCCCCAAAAAACTACTTAGTAGTACTTTAAAGTATTAAAGTATCACTTTCTGTCCCTCTGACGCTCCCTATACAGTATACCCACGGTCCACCTTCTTCCTATTCCTCCTTCTCCCTCTCTCTTTCACTCTCTCTGTTGCCTGTGTGTGTGTGTGTGGGGGTGCGTGCGTGTGAGCATGTCCGTGTGCGTGTGTCCGTGTGTGCATGTGAGTATGATGAGATGACATAGCCATGGTTGGTGACCTATAAAGAGGGGATTAAAGCAGTTCTCTGTGACCCAGCTGTGTACACCGTGACGTCACACTCCCACCCCTCCCTCCCTCCCCACAGTTGAGTCCGTCTGTCTGGCACACTGAGAGCATGTGGCCTCGCTAGCACCAGGCATACAGGCAAGCAGCAGGCACAATGTGAACAGGGAAGAGGAGACTGAATGAGCGCTAGACATGGTAATGCAGGCCTTGAAACAGGAGAATGAATAGGCCTAATACAATAGATTAATAGGCCATATGTCGGGCCTAATAAAATAGAATCAGGCCTAATAGAATATAGCCTTGGCTCCCAGGCTTCGCTCAAGGTGAGGTTCAAGTCTGTGACAGAGGCTAAGTGAAATATTATAATAATAAGCTTGGGCCTAATATCAGGCCTAATATAATCTTCTTCTTTTTTTAAAGGACTCCAAAAGGACAGGGCCAGTCATCCTCCTTTGAGATGTTACAAATAGTCTCCCCTTCTTTATGAAGACCTTATATCATCATTATAATTCCCCTGTGCGATAAAGAGTATTTCATGAGGTATCTTACTTGAGTTCTTACATAATATGTTTGTGATGTTTGTTTCCTGATAATTATATTTTACAGCTGGTAAAGCTCTTCCCATAGCTACTTGTTTCAATTAGTGAGAGAATACGACTACATCCTTTTCACATGCTGCCTCTAATGCACTGAATGCTCAGGCTGCTGTCGCACTAATGAGCTGAAGCACACTCCGATTTTCATTTGCAGCATGTATAATGTTGTACCCTTGAATGTTGGATAACAGAGATGTTTATGCTTACACCCATACTCTTGGTTTGATTAGAACCATGAACCACCAGCACACATGTACACAATTTGGGTAGATCTCTACTTTTATTAATGTATATATACACATATAAAAAATAAGGACATATGTACAATGATAATAAATATCGACATGTTTGTACAAGCAAAATAAGTTACTTAACATCCTTTAAAAAACAAACAAAAGATTGTGAACGAACAGGCAGGGGAACCTTTGCAACTTAAAGCCATAAAGGAAGAAATGAATAATAATGATAATATAACAATAATAATAACAGCAGAATCAAAAGCCTTGAGAAGACTGTGGAAGGTTTGTTTTTGTAATAACTAGCCTATCTATATCCAGAATTGTTACACACAGATAAATATGTGTTTTGGTAGCTTTAGCATTGTATTTAACTAGGCTAGTCAGTTAAGAACAAATTCTTATTTTCAATGACAGCCTAGGAACAGTGTTTAGGGGTAGAACAACAGATTTTTACCTTGTCGGCTCGGGGATTTGATCTTGCAACCTTTCGGTTACTAGTCCAACGCTCTAACCACTAGGCTACCTGTCGCCCCAACATCCCTTAGCCTACCATCCCTTTTGTGAGTTTGATGGATAACTTTCTTTTAAGACAGTTTCATGACTTATCAGACATAATGTCCATTGGTAGACAAATCAGATAAATATCTATACCAATCTTAACAGCTCTTGTAGCTGTTGATGCATAATACATGGTTAAGTGTCAGAACCAGTGCTTGGTAACATATTAAAACGTACATATTTTCAAATGAAAGGCATCTATAAATATTGAAGATTTAGTATCAAACCTTAGATCATCAAATTACGAGTTATCATTTGGTTTTAAGGAGGTTGCTGTGCTTGGCTGGTTCTATGACGTTCAAAGGTTTTGGTGATTTGTTTACCTTTTCATGAGCTAGGGAATCAGGGATACGCTTCAGTAGATTACTACTGACATGTAAACAGGATGTTGACCAGCCGCGAACATTTTGCCTTCTGAAAAAAATTAAGCTCTAAATAAAATATGCAGGAAAGTTCTAGACACAAGAGTTCTTTGAAGTGAAGTTGGACGGACTGTTGAAACTTAAATATCAAAGTGGAATAATGAAATAATATTAAATAATAATGTTGAGAGAAAAAAAAAGCAACTGCAGTCTACTTTGGCTTATCCGAAGGTGAAGAGGCACGGCAAAAGAAAACATGTTTAGAAGATGTATTCATGAAGAAGTCCTTAACAACTCTAACCATATATTCTTTTTTTTTTCTAGAGAACATCAGTGTAGGCAAAAGTTTGAAACATGATACACTTCTTTTACAATTATGAGCATGTTATCGGAGATGTGTACAGTACATTTGCAGAGAAGGTCATGCAACACTAGGATGAACTAACCACTGATGGCCAAGTAAGTAAGTACCTCTTCAACTCAGGGATCGTTGCAATATTCTACATCCCCTTCAGCTGTCTCTAGTCTACATTGGGGACAGAAAGAAAGAAACGTCGTCACCCTCTCGTTCCTTTCTTTGTCTTGTGTTGTTCTCTGGTCCCTGCAGATGTGTCACACAGCCACCCCTGGAAGACAAAGCACAGGAAGGGTAAAACTAACATGTTAGAGTGGACACACATAGTGATAATTGTACATGCAAGGCCACTTCCATGAGAGTAGAGATGCTGCAGCATAATAAAACAACTATGTTTCATCTCAAAGGCTGTAAAACTCTTGATTGTGACACTTGTTTTTCTGGCTCGGTCTTTGGGTGTCTCTTAGGCTAGTTCCAGAATTGTTCACACCAAGCCATAACAGTGACATAGGAGTCGGCATGACAGCACAAACTAGATCTTGGGCCTGGCTAGAATCTTTGTGTGTCTGTAGGCTTTTAGAGAGAGAGAGAGCCATACCTCTGATTGATGTGCCTCTGATTGCTCTCTGGACCTGTTGGTTTGTCACAGGCCATTCATCTATCTTCCATCTGTTCTCCGCTTGTCTCTCCAACAGCACAGGGCAGTGTGTGTTTACAGTTGAGTGTCCATCCTTCTCTCTGTGTTCAGGCTTTCCACAGTGGTGCCAGGTCATTCTCTGGACGTCATTAGGTAAGTGGGCGGGGTTTGGGGAAATAAGTGGTTAAAGGGCGTGTCCAGGTACAGTGCTGCTCCGTCCCCTCCAGGACACACTAGTACATCCACCACGTTTGGCATTCAGGGCGGTGCAGGGAGGGAGTTCCTTTTGGCAGTTCAACTCGCCACCACCGCCGCCCAGACACAAACATACTATGTAAAGCACTTGTTGAGACATCCACTGCAGTCGCAACAGTTTAGCGAGAGTTGACCTACATTCCCCCATGCCATCCCTGCTACTTTACTGAAAACAATGCCTTTGTCTCATCTGAAATTCAGAATAATAAGCAAGTGTGCTATTGTAGGTTCTGCTGTGGGATTATGTCAAACAGACATATCCCAAGGAAGTGTACAAGCATCAGAAGGTGTTTAAATTCCCATCAACCACTTGTGTAAATGTGTAGTGTAGTTATTGTAAAAGTAGTGCTAAAATGTATTTACTAGTGTGGAGGTTATTCGGGGAGATATCTACTTTGTGCAGGGATATGAGTTTGTACGTGCTTCCATCACATTCTCATTCACAGAGAGGCGCTTTAAAGCCATTGGTCTCTATTTGTCGCTTCCGTAGTCCGCAAGGCATAGAAAAAGAACACATAGAAATGTCTTCATTTAAATTGTCACAATATATCAATGTGGCAGGGGTTGAAGACCTTCTCAGAGGAAAGACTGACAACGTGAAAAAAGTACAAATTGAGCCGAGAAAGTCTAATTAAGAGTTTGTCCTTCATGTAAACCCCCCATGTCTTTCAAACAAAACTCACTTCATTTTCTCTCTCTTTATCCCACTCGTTCCTTCCCAGGTTTTACCCCCTGAGAGGGGAACGTGATTGTCGTCATGCTTTTGGGATTAATTTGTCTTTTATGTGGCTCTCTCACTCTCTTTGCTCACAAATACAAAATCGACTTACTTACTCCCGTGTTAAGTGCAGCAAGCGAAAAAGTCCTCAACAGAACATAAAAACAGCAAGCCAGCTCCTCCATCTTTCAGTCAGTCAACTCGTGCTGCTTGCTTTATTGGTTTAGCCCTGAAGCTACAACCTTGTCATGAGTTGTTGGTCGTCTCTTATCCTGAAGGAGTTCTCTCAGGAAATCTCTCCATTTGTTTGAGGTGTTGGCTGAGTTCAATTGTCTATAAATACCGAATTTACACAGCTTGGGATTTGCACAGTGAAAGCAAGTGAAACTGGTGAAGAAGGTAAAGTGTGACAGTCAGTGTGGGGTATGGAACACAATAACAGGAGAGGATGCTGAGGAACGGGTCGGTGTGTGTCACCTCACATGCTGTGTGCAAAAGAAACATCTACCACCAGTCACAGAGTCAGCCAAACGAGCACTGGCAGAAAAAAAGAGAGAGAGAGCATGGAGCGAGAGTGGTGTCGAGAGAGAGAGAGGCGTCCTCTAAAGGAGGGAGGTAGGTTAGTTGCCGTTCGTTCTCAATTTTTTTCATTTTTTTCTTCATTGCAACGGGCGTGGAGAAAGACGACTGCTGCTACACAGACGACTCTTCAGGGTTGGCGTCAGGCAGCACGCTCCTCTGCTGCAGGGTCCGACGCAGCTCCTCCTTGAAGGGGCTGGAGTAGTCGTTCCCGCCCCCGCTCAGCCCCAGCCCTCCTCCACCAGAACCACCCCCGCTAACCCTCTCCTCCCCGGCCGAGCTCAGGTTGAGGCGGATGTAGCCGTTGCTGCCGGAGCCCCTGATGTTGGTGAGGCTGAGCCGGCTGGGGGAGTGGATGGGCTGGCCGGGGATGGCGCTGGGAGACGCCGTGGGGGCGTGGTGGTGAGACTGGCTGCTGGGGCACAGGGCGTGGCCGGGAACGATCTTCAGCGAGCCGTCTGAGTAGTAGTAGTTGGCGCCCGTCTCCCAGAAGCGGTCCTCGTCGCTGGGCATCTTGCTGGGCACGAAGGTAGGTGGCTCCTTGGGCAGGGTGATGGGGTAGACCAAGGTGCTTTCCAGGGGCTTCATCTCCGTTCCTTTACCTATGGCCAGCTTCAGACGCCTCCTCAGATACAGAGCTGCCACCAGTAGTAGTAGACAAGCGGCCCCCAGGGTGATAACCAGCACCCAGAACAGACCCATGCTGCCGTCAGGGGCCCGGGCTGCCATGACCACAGGGGAGCTGGCCACCACCGACACCTGGTAGCGCTCCATCTGAAACTTGACCCCCTGCTCCTCAGAGTAGCACACGTAGCGTCCCGCGTGCACCGGCATCACGTTGGGGACCACCAGAGCCTTCAGAGTCTGGTCGAAGCGTGCCCCCCCGGCCTCCTCGTCTCCTAGCTGCAGCTCCCGGTCATTGAGGAGCCAGGAGGGCTGGGCCAGGTTGGACACCAGCTGGCAGGGCAGCACCATGTCTGATTCCACCACTACTGTCACATTCCTCAGTCGAGAGTTGTCTGGGAGAGAGAGAGAGAGAGGGTATGTGTTAGCCAAGATGTTTAATTCCTGAACTCTAAGTTCAATTCATCTCAATTCAGTTCAATTCGCTTAGTTCAACTCAACTGAATTAAACTTGATTCAATTACTAAATTCTAAACTCAAATCCATTCAATAACTATCAAAAAACTACAACTGTAGTGACCAGTTATTGCCACAAGGGGCCACCAGTCCAGTTCCTCTCCTACTCACCAGGGCTGGGGATGGCCACAGGCTTGTCAAACTTGGCTTTGCCCCTGCTGAATCTCTCCAGCATCAGATCCTGGGATAGGGAGGAGGTAGACCTGTGGAACAGAGAGCACAGAGAACAGGCATTAATAACATGTTTTTCTGCTACTGGCCTCCACTTTCTGTTACTGGCCTACACTTTCTGCTACTGGCATCCACTGAGCTGCTGCTAGCACAGGTGGACCCAGCCCACTGAGCAGGGGCAAAGCAGAGGAGGGGCCAAGTAGAAGAGGGGAAGGCAGAACCACTGAGCAGGGGCAGAGGGGGAGTGGAGGGGAGAGGCAGGCATGCTCACCCGCGGTGGAGGTCGATGCGGACACAGGCGCGACCCTCACTGTCCCAGGCACAGTAGGGGTCCCGGGACAAAAGGCAGTCTGGCTGCGACTGATAGCGGCTGCAGTTAGCCAAGGGAAGCTGGAGCACTTCTGAACGTGAGCCAATGTACAAGTACTTCTGCAGACATATTCAGACAGAGACAGAGGGAGAGAGAGAGGGGGGTTGAGAGAGAGACAAGAGGGGAAAAAGAGAGAGGGAGGAGATAGAGATAGTTGAGGAGGATGGAAGAAACAGAAAAAGAACAAGTCAGACAGAGGGCAGTGGAGATAATGGGATAATCGCTCTCAATTACAATAACATTTTGTTTTCCCTCCCCTCTTCTTTCTCTGTTTGGCTAGAGAGCAAAGCTTGTTATGAAATAGCTGGCCAGGAAAAGCCTGGTCTAATTAGATAAGGATCAGCATGTGAGTGTAATGCCAGTGAAACAGAGTGGTGACACTCAGACATGTGAGGGCATAATGGTGTTGAGTAGGGCCCGGAGTCTTTCCTAGTTGCGTCACATGATTAGGGAATACTCCTGGTCCAGTGATGGTCTATGGGTAAGTAAACTCAGAACGGCCCAGAGGGCAGGACCCAACCTCCTGCTTCTGTAGTGTGAGGCAGCTGGATGTACAAGTACAACTTGATGGTCTATGTGTAGAACTGGGGAAAACTCCAGACCCTAGTGATGGTCCATGAGGGTGTAGGGCCAGGGAAAACTCCTGGGCCTAGTTATATGGACTATATGTACGGATGGGGAAATCCCCTGGCCTGAGTGTTACCTTGGTGTGAGAGATGGTCAGGCTGTCCACTGGCTGGGGAGAATCAAACAGCTGTATCTCTTCAATGACATGGGCCTCCGAGCCGAGGATCACTACCCTCTGTAACCAGCCGTCCGCTAGAGGAGGAGAGGAGAGAAAAGAGAAGAGGGGATAAAGAGGAGAGCAGGTAGGATGAGAAGACTGGTACATCATTTCAGAATGTTGTACTGTAGTTTACTCTTTGGGTAATATTGGGAGCAAGGTTACATCCCCTGCATTGAAAGGCAATTGAGCTGCTGCTGCCGGCGGTGTGACCTTGTGTGTCTGTCTGGGTGGATGGCGCTTTTATGAGCAGAGATCTGCTGTGTGTGCTGAACCTGCCCTGCCTCCTGCCCTCACCACAGTGGGACTGTCATGGATAATGTGAGGGACTGACCCTGGACCCTACGGGAGCCTGGCACAGAGCAGAGCAGCAACACACACACACACACACACACAAACACTCGCACACACAAACACGTAAATGCTGTATCATGCATGACGTATCATGCTCCTCGCTCGCTGTGTCGAGAGCATTTCGGCTAATCCCCCAATCCCATCCTCCGTTTCTAACCGTCCTCGCCAGACTTGTTCTCTCCGCATCAGCTGTCATCCTGCTGCAGTTAATAGCTAATCAAGCCCGCAGCCCAATTGGCAGTGTGTACGTGTGCCAAGGGCCCCGTTGAGTTTGTGCTGTGAAGCAAGGCAGCAGGGGGCCTGCCAAGCTACTGAGCCCATCGTCAGTCTGACAGTCATGGGCCTCCAACACACCGCAGGCACAGTCAGGGATTCACTCCACACTGCACTGCAGTGAGTGGAATTCTAAGTAGTAGGCTACTTAATGGGAAGTAGCTACTGCAGTTGGATGTACTGTATGTTATTGATGAAAGGCATTGTCTCCCGACAGGCAGTGTCCTTCCTAGGACACATGCAGTCTTCAACGGTCTTCAACAGTCTTCAAACGGCCACGCAGCTGGAGTCGTCCTGCTATCTGACGTAAGACAATCTTATGGAAGTAGGATGAAGTTGTCCTGAATCCACATGAACACTGATCTCAGGCAAACTGTGGGTCTTGAGGGTTTTCTTAGGAGGGTTGGGGGTTAAAGTAAACGGATCCTACAGCTGTGGTTAATTAAGGGCATCTTTAGTGGGCAAATGGGTTAATCTGGGACCTGTCTTGGTCCTATACTGTTATGTTGCGTATAGGAAGTTCTTACACAGTACACTGATCTCAGTCAGTTTTGTGTTTCCTCCATTGTGGTTAAGCTGAGGTGGTAAGGTCAAAAATATTCGGAATCTTTTGCGGCAAATTCAAACTCGACCATCTTCAGTGGGTAGATTCTTAGCCTGCGCTGTACGCACTGTCAGTAGCTACCTGTGCCTAAGAAGAGCATGTTGTATGCCCGCGTGTCCAGGGCGCTGACCCGGTCCACTGCCAGGCGGGTGAAGTTGATGCCCTTGGTGAGCAGTAGGGGGCGAGCCTGAGCCTTCTCCTCCATCAGAGGGTGCTTCTTGGCAAAGTTGAGGGTGGCGTCTGGCAGCTGAAGAGAGCTGTTGTAGCCGTTCTCCCTATGCCAGCTCGTAATACACTGCGCCGTGAAGAAGAAAGGCGAGAAGAGACAGAGAGGAGAGAACAGGGAGACGAGAGAGAGAGAGAACAGAGAGAGAACAGAGAGAGACGTGAGAGAGAGGGAGAAACAAGGAACATTGTTAGTTGCGGGACAGGCTGGCATTGCTTGTTGGCTCTGATCACTCTCCAAACTCTCCCTGTCCAAGTCACTCTATTCCTCCGCCCCTCCCACCCTCCCTCCCTCCATCACTCACCGCTCCGGGCCGTGGGCTGGGGACAGTGCCAGTGTATCGCCCCCATCTCTGCGACGCGTCTCTGTACTCCTTATAAGGGCCATCAAACACCTTCTTCACCTCCCCTATCTGGTACTGACACACTGCTGACACATCCACATCGCCCCTGGGACAGGAGAGAACAACAAAACGACGGGCTTAAGGTTATTACCTAGATGGGTTGTTTCTGTGGTCATTTTTACATTGTCTGTTTGTATGAGAAATAGAACGATGGTTGTGCTCCACTAGGAGATAATAACAGAATTCAAAAAGGTCCGTACACAGAGAAGACACGTTAGCTAACTGAAGGCCGTTAAAACTGTAATTTTGGGCATAAGATCATATTTTCAAAAGAATTGGAAAAGTTTAGATACTGTAGACTCAGAAGTCACACCAACCCAGTGTTAGTAAAAGTGCTAAGTTAAGTTGGAGAAGAGAGAGCCTCTTCTCTTTGGCACATCGGACCCCCTGGCGGTAGTGTTATTGTGACTCACCACTGGGCGTGGAAGATGCCATAGAAGGTGGTGGTGCGCCAGTCGGTGCCTGGCAGGGTGAAGACTGCCCGAAGGTTGTTGAAGGTGACGTGTCGCTCGGGGAGAGAACACACCAGCCTGGCCTTCTGGAACGTGGTCCACTTCTTCTGCAGGGTCCTAGTGCCCCCCAGATCACCCTGAGGGGAGAGACACACACGAGTCAGTCAGGAGTCAGGAGAGGTGGCATATTGCCAATGTGGAGGGGAAAGTCAGTTCGCTTGCATTATGATTTACTGATGGCTTCTGATACCATTTTAGGATTGAATTGGGTGAGAAGAGTGGTCTGATAGACTTGGGAGGGGACAGAGGAAAAGTTAGGAGAGGGAGTCTCGGGGCAAGGGTTTATCCTTTGACCTCACCAGGAAAAACAACAGGTTGTATGATGTAATGAGAGTGGATGGCAAACTCTGAGCTCATAACTCGCAACTTCTCCTGATAACTATTGACACCTAATGAGGACAGGACTGGGTGAGAAGAGTAACTGGAAAGAAAGAGTGAAAAGAGGGTTGGAAGTGTTTGAGTCTCACTGTAAAAAGTATGTGAGCAGAGTAGAATTGAGTGGTTTGCTTGTGTATGTGTTCCGTTGGCAGTGTGTGTGTTCCGTTGGCAGTGTGTGTGTGTGTGTGTGTGTGTGTGTGTGTGTGTGTGTAGCCATATATGGGTGTAGCCTACCTTACAGACGCGGGCCACCCTGGCCACAGTGAGCTCCGTGTCACAGTCCAGCTCAACAGCTCTCTCACTAAAGAAGAAGTAGATCTTGTCATCGTCCCCCTCCTTGCTGCCACTGCTCTCCCTCACCAGGGCCGAGCCCACAAAGTCAGGTTCTGATGGGACAATACACACACACACACACACACGATATATGAACATGCACGTATGACTGCACAGCCACACACACTACCACCTCCACTCCCCCTAATCTCCCACCCTCTCACATGCGCTACTATTTAACCCTCTAACCTCGTCTCAATTTTATACCCTCTCACTATCCCTCATCTCTCTCACCCCTCTTCCCTCACGTATCCCTCCTGTCCACTTCTCTAACCTCATCTCTCCACCTCTCACCTCTCACCCCTCCACCAGACTCTTTCACACTCTCGACTGCTTTTTCCATCTAACTGCTTCTCTGCTCCTATTAGCTAGCCTCTAACCCAGTCCTTTTCTTATCTCTCGTGTCTCGTCTCCCTCTCCAACTCTTTCCCCATACATACACTATCCTTTATCCCTTTCTTCTTCCATCTAACCCCTCTTCCTCTCCACTTTTCCTCTCCCTAACTTCCTCCATCTCCCCCTCTCTCCCATCCCCCTCTCTCCATCACTTCTCTCTCTCTCTCTCTCTCTCTCTCTCTCTCTCTCTCTCAATTCAATTGCATTATTGGCATAGGAAACTCTCTCTCTCTCTCTCTCTCTCTCTCTCTCTCTCCCTCCCTCTCTCTCCCTCTCTCTCCCTCTCCCTCTCCCTCTCCCTCTCCCTCTCTCTCTCTCTCTCTCTCACCGTTGAGCCAGGCCGGCAGGTATTCACTCTTCATGCTGTAGTGTTGCTGTCCCAGGTTCCTCAGGATCACAGGCTCAGTACCCAGGAAGTTGTTCAGTGTGGCTGAATACAGCTCCTTGTCTGAGAGACACAGAGACAGGCAGGATAGGCAAAATTAGGGAACAGTTACACATAGAATATAATAGAACAGAATAAAACAGAATAGAATAAAACAGGATACATGACCTACCCACTATAAGGCCTGTGTGGCCCTTGGCTGGGTCGTAGGGACACTTGCCCTTACCATCCTCAAGGGAGCCAGGGTTGAGACTAAAGTGGTCTGCATTCTATGGAGAGATAGAGGTGGTCAGTGGTCTGTGTCGACTAACACAGCTCCGGGCTCTGTCTGTCCATGACAACATTTGTAACAGGAGCCACAGTCCTCGCTCCCTGCATCCACCACACTGTCTTATCATATCACCGTTACAAACACATGTAGAGCCAGATACCACGGCCTCGTTGGCATTGAATACTCTTTCCTTTGACACAGAGGATTCAGCCTTAGGGAGGATGTGGTATGGAGGCGTGGAGATAGAAGATATGAGACATGACACCATGTCAGTGGTGCTGCTAGCTGTGAAGCCACCACAAGGACAGCTCAATTCTAATACAACTCTAATATAACTCTAATACAACCCTAATACAACTCTAATACAACCCTAATACAACTCTAATACAACTCTAATACAACCCTCATACAACTCTAATACAACCCTAATACAACTCTAATACAACTCTAATACAACCCTAATACAACTCTAATACAACCCTAATACAACTCTAATACAACCCTAATAAAACTCGAACACAACTCTAATACAAACCTAATACAACTCTAATACAACTCTAATACAATTCTAATACAACTCTAATACAACTCTAATACAACTCTAATACAACTCTAATACAACTCTAATACAACTCTAATACAATCCTTATACAACTCTAATACAACCCTATTACAACCCTAATACAACCCTAATACAACTATAATAAAACTATAATACAACCCCAATACAACTCTAATACAACTCTAATACAACTCTAATACAACCCTAATACAACTCTAATACAACTCTAATACAACTCTAATACAACTATAATACAACTATAATACAACCCCAATACAACTCTAATACAACTCTAATACAACCTTAATACAACTCTAATACAACCCTAATACAACTCTAATACAACCCCCTGGCAGAGGGAGTGGGATGAAGTTGGCCCTATTTGTCCCTAATGGCACCCTTTTCCTCCTATAGTAAACTACATTTGACCAGGGCCCGGGTCAAAAGTAGACCACTAAGTAGGGAACAGCCTGTAATTTGGGACTCAGCCATTGAAAGCCACTCACGATGTAGGTGCACTTGGGCTGGAAGGCGTAGGTTCCACAGGTGTAGAGGTGGGTGTGGTTGTAGCTCTGCAGGAAGCGGATGTAGTTGAAGCACTCCGTCTGTGGGAGGGGGAAAGATGGGGCTGAGACTGAAGCATAATATTCAACCATTTATAGCAATAACCACCGGCTCACACAGTCTAAGGTGGTACTCAGTCGAAAGGTGTACTCCATCTAAAGGGGTACTCAATCTAAGGTGGTACTCAGTTTAAGGGGGTACTCAGTCGAAAGGGGTACTCCGTCTAAAGGGGTACTCAGTCTAAAGGTGTACTCAGTCTAAGATGGTACTCAGTCTAAAGGGGTACTCAGTCTAAGATGGTACTCAGTTTAAGGTGGTACTCAGTCGAAAGGGGTACTCCGTCTAAAGGTGTACTCAGTCTAAGATGGTACTCAGTCTAAAGGGGTACTCAGTCTAAAGGGGTACTCAATCTAAGATGGTACTCAGTTTAAGGTGGTACTCAGTCTAAAGGGGTACTCTGTCTAAAGGGGTACTCAGTCTAAAGGTGTACTCAGTCTAAGATGGTACTCAGTCTAAAGGGGTACTCAGTCGAAAGGGGTACTCAATCTAAGATGGTACTCAGTCGAAAGGGGTACTCAGTCTAAGATGGTACTCAGTCTAAAGGGGCACTCAGTCTAAAGGGGTACTCAATCTAAGGTGGTACTCAGTTTAAGGTGGTACTCAGTTTAAGGTGGTACTCAGTCGAAAGGGGTACTCCGTCTAAAGGGGTACTCCGTCTAAAGGGGTACTCAGTCTAAAGGGGTACTCAGCTTAAGGTGGTACTCAGTTTAAGGTGGTACTCAGTCAAAAGGGGTACTCGGTCTAAAGGGGTACTCGGTCTAAAGGGGTACTCAGTCTAAGGTGGTACTCCGTTTAAGGTGGTACTCCGTTTAAGGTGGTACTCCGTTTAAGGTGGTACTCCGTTTAAGGTGGTACTCAGTCTAAGGTGGTACTCAGTCTAAAGTGGTACTCAGTTTAAGGTGGTACTCAGTCTAAGGTGGTACTCAGTCTAAAGGGGTACTCAATCTAAGGTGGTACTCAGTCAAAAGGGGTACTCGGTCTAAAGGGGTACTCGGTCTAAGGTGGTACTCAGTCTAAAGGGGTACTCAGTCTAAAGGGGTACTCAGTCAAAAGGGGTACTCAGTCTAAAGGGGTACTCAGTCTAAAGGGGTACTCAGTCTAAAGGGGTACTCAGTCTACGATGGTACTCTAATGTAAACAGAAACTTTTAGGATATGTACCTGGTTGTTCTTGCCCTTGGTGGCACACTCTTTCTTCTTCTCCTGTGGTGCTGGCCATTCAATCTGAGAGAGAGAGAGAAATAGAGAGCGAGAGAAAGGGAGAGAAATAGAGAGCGATAAATATAAATATATATAAATATATAAATATATATATATATATAAATATATAAATATGTATATATATATATATATATATAAATATATATATATATATAAATATATATATATATATATATATATATATATATATATATATATATATATATATATATATATATATATATATATATATAGAGAGAGAGAGAGAGAGAGAGAGAGAGAGAGAAAGAGAGAGACAAAGGGAGAGAGAGAGAATTAGAGGGAGGGATGTGTGTGTGAGAGAGAGATGAGTGGACGAGAGAGACGGCAACAGTAACAGATAGAAAGAGAGTTGGATGAGAGAGAAAGGATGAGAGACATAGAGGGAGAAGGATTTAGAGACAGCGGGAGGAGAGGGAGACAGATAGAGGGAGAAGGATTTAGAGACAGCGGGAGGAGAGAGAGCCAGAGAGAGGGAGAAGGATTTAGAGACAGCGGGAGGAGAGAGAGACATAGAGGGAGAAGGATTTAGAGACAGCGGGAGGAGAGAGAGACAGATAGAGGGAGAAGGATTTAGAGACAGCGGGAGGAGAGAGAGACAGATAGAGGGAGAAGGATTTAGAGACAGCGGGAGGAGAGAGATACAGATAGAGGGAGAAGGATTTAGAGACAGCGGGAGGAGAGAGAGACAGATAGAGAAAGAAGGATTTAGAGACAGAGGGAGGAGAGGGAGAGAGAGGGAGAAGGATTTAGAGACAGCGGGAGGAGAGAGACAGATAGAGAGAGAAGGATTTAGAGACAACGGGAGGAGAGAGAGACAGATAGAGGGAGAAGGATTTAGAGACAGCGGGAGGAGAGAGAGACATAGAGGGAGAAGGATTTAGAGACAGCGGGAGGAGAGAGAGACAGAAAGAGAAGGATTTAGAGACAGCGGGAGGAGAGAAAGACAGATAGAGAGAGAAGGATTTAGAGACAGCGGGAGGAGAGAGACAGATAGAGAGAGAAGGATTTAGAGACAGCGGGAGGAGAGAGAGACAGATAGAGAAGGATTTAGAGGCAGTGGGAGGAGAGACAGATAGAGGGAGAAGGTTTTAGAGACAGCGGGAGGAGAGAGAGACAGATAGAGAGAGAAGGATTTAGAGACAGCGGGAGGAGAGAGAGACAGATAGAGGGAGAAGGATTTAGAGACAGCGGGAGGAGAGAGAGACATAGAGGGAGAAGGATTTAGAGACAGCGGGAGGAGAGAGAGACAGAGAGAGAAGGATTTAGAGACAGCGGGAGGAGAGAAAGACAGATAGAGAGAGAAGGATTTAGAGACAGCGGGAGGAGAGAGACAGATAGAGAGAGAAGGATTTAGAGACAGCGGGAGGAGAGAGAGACAGATAGAGAAGGATTTAGAGGCAGTGGGAGGAGAGACAGATAGAGGGAGAAGGTTTTAGAGACAGCGGGAGGAGAGAGAGACAGATAGAGAGAGAAGGATTTAGAGACAGCGGGAGGAGAGAGAGACAGATTGATAACAGAATGAGAAGGCAGATGTTGAGATAGGTGCAGAGTGAAGACAGTGGGGCAGGTGGCATCCAGTGGCCCGATCATCCCTCTACACTTGGTAGACAGAGCAGCAGCGAACAGGTGGGCTGCTTATTACTGGGCTGCTCACAACACAGAACTGTTGCATGTTCATCATCAGTCACACAATGGTCCAATTCATGCTAATTAGAAAGTTTAATCAGATAACAATCCCCATAGCGCTGGTATATGTCTGAGTGGGATATGAGATGAGAGGGGACAGAGGCATCTTAAGACATTTTATCAAGCCTTTATTGCACGAGGCTAATTACACTGATTAATCATGTAATAGCCTTGTTCCCCCTCCACCCCTGAACAGAAGGCATCGGAATCAGGAAACTTTACTGCCATGCAACAAAGTGAAGGAACGTTGCACAAGAAGCTGTCTGTGGGGTTAAGGTCCCAGCTTTCGTTGGTGTCTGCTGCGCTGAGGTGTTTGTGTGTAGTTACCTGAGGTCGTAGCTGTCTGCTGATGTCGTTAGGGTCCAGGGCGAACAGGGCCTCTCTAGCTCCTACATACAGAACCCTCTCGTGTTCTGCTAGAGTCGCCATGGTGTAGTTCCACACACCTAGAGCCCGGAACCTGGCCATGCTGTCCAGTACCTCTGTAGAGGAACACGCAAACATAGACAATACGGTTAGAAACACACACGCGCCTCACTTGACCTGAAGGCAATGCAGATCGAAGTGTTGCCCATCTTTTTTGTCACAAATCAAGCGCCTTTGGAACTACATGGGAGCTCAGCGCTGGTGGGGTGGTGACGACTTTCTGTTTCGTCAAAGTGGCACACAGAGAGACACAGGAAAAGGCCCAATCACACATACACCCTAACCAACACACACAGAGAGACACAGGGAAAGGCCCAGTCACACATACACCCTAACCAACACACACAGAGAGACACAGGAAAAGGCCCAGTCACCCATACACCCTAACCAACACACACAGAGAGACACAGGAAAAGGCCCAGTCACCCATACACCCTAACCAACACACACAGAGAGACACAGGGAAAGGCCCAGTCACACATACACCCTAACCAACACACACAGAGAGACACAGGGAAAGGCCCAGTCACCCATACACCCTAACCAACACACACAGAGAGACACAGGAAAAGGCCCAGTCACACATACACCCTAACCAACACACACACACACCCAGCTACACACCCCAACCAAAACACACACCCAGTCACACATACACCCTAACCAACACACACAGAGAGACACAGGAAAAGGCCCAATCACACATACACCCTAACCAACACACACAGAGAGACACAGGAAAAGGACCAGTCACACATACACCCTAACCAACAAACACAGAGAGAAACAGGGAAAAGGCCCAGTCACACATACACCCTAACCAACACACACAGAGATACACAGGAAAAAGCCCAGTCACACATACACCCTAAAAAACACAAACACCCAGCTACACCCCCACCCAGTCACACATACACCCTAACCAACACACACACTCAGCTACACACCCCACCCAACACACACACCCAGTCACACATTCACCCTAACCAACAAACACCCACCCAGTCACACATACACCCCACCCAACACAGACACCCAGCTACACACCCCACCCAACACACACATCCAGTCACACATACACCCTAACAACACACACACCCAGCTACACACCCCACCCAACACACACACACAGTCACACATACACCCTAACCAACACACACACCCAGCTACACACCCCACCCAACACACACACCCAGTCACACATGCACCCTAACCAACACACACACCCAGCTACACACCCCACCCTACAAACACACCCAGTCACACATACACCCTAACCAACACACACACACCCAGCTACACACCCCACCCAACACACACACCAAGTCACACATACACCCTAACCAACACACACACCCAGCTACACACCCCACCAACACACACACCCTAACCAACACACTCACCCAGTCACACACACACCCTGTCACATATACACCCTAACCAACACACACACCCACCTACACACCCTAACCAACACACACACCCAGTCACACATACACCCCACCCAACACACACACCCACCTACACACCCTAACCAACACACTCACCCAGTCACACATACACCCCACCCAACACACACACCCAGTCACACATACACGCTAACCAACACACACACCCAGCTACACACCCCACCCAACACACACACCCAGTCACACATAAACCCTAACAAATACAAACACACAGCTACACACCCCACCCAACACACACACCCAGTCACACATACACCCTAACCAACACACACACCCAGCTACACACCCCACCCAACACACACACCCAGCTACACACCCCACCCAACACACCCACCCAGCTACACACCCTAACCAACACACACACCCAGCTACACACCCCACCCAACACACACACACAGCCACACAAAGACCCTAACCAACACACACACCCAGCTACACACCCCACCCAACACACACACCCAGCTACACACCCCATCCAACACACACACCCAGCTACACACCCCACCCAACACACACACACACCCAGTCACACATACACCCCACCCAACACACACACCTAGTCACACATACACCCTAACCAACACACACACCCAGATACACACCACACCCAACACATACACACCCTAACCAACACACACACCCAGCTACACACTCCACCCAACACACACACCCAGTCACACATACACCCTAACCAACACACACACCCAGCTACACACCCCACCCTACAAACACACCCAGTCACACATACACCCTAACCAACACACAAACTCAGCTACACACCCCACCCAACACACACACCAAGTCACACATACACCCTAACCAACACACACACCCAGCTACACACCCCACCAACACACACACCCTAACCAACACACTCACCCAGTCACACAAACACCCCACCCAACACACACACCCAGTCACATATACACCCTAACCAACACACACACCCACCTACACAGCCTAACCAACACACTCACCCAGTCACACATACACCCCACCCAACACACACACCCAGTCACACATACACCCTAACCAACACACACACCCACCTACACACCCTAAACAACACACACACCCAGTCACACATACACCCCACCCAACACATACACCCACCTACACACCCTAACAAACAAACACCCAGCTACACACCCCACCCAACACACACACCCAGTCACACATACACCCTAACCAACACACACACCCAGCTACACACCCCACCCAACACACACACCCAGTCACACATACACCCTAACCAACACACACAACCAGCTACACACCCCACCAAACACACACACCCAGCCACACATACACCCCACCCAACACACACACACCCACCTACACACCCTAACCAACACACACACCCAGCTACACACCCCACCCAACACACACACACCCAGCCACACACACACCCCACCCAACACACACACCCAGCCACACATCACACCCAGCCACACATACACCCAACACACACACACCCAGCCACACACACACCCCACACAACACACACATCCAGCCACACACCCCACCCAATACACACCCAGCCACACACAAACCCAGCCACACACACACCCAGCCACACACACACACCCAGCCACACACACACCCCACCCAACACACACACCCAGTCACACAAAAACCCTAACAAATACAAACACACAGCTACACACCCCACCCAACACACACACCCAGTCACACATACACCCTAACCAACACACACACCCAGCTACACACCCCACCCAACACACACACCCAGCTACACACCCCACCCAACACACACACCCAGCTACACACCCTAACCAACACACACCCAGCTACACACCCCACCCAACACACACACACAGCCACACAAAGACCCTAACCAACACACACACCCAGCTACACACCCCACCCAACACACACACCCAGTCACACATTCACCCCATCCAACACACACACCCAGCTACACACCCCACCCAACACACACACACACCCAGTCACACATACACACCACCCAACACACACACCCAGTCACACATACACCCTAACCAACACACACACCCAGATACACACCACACCCAACACATACACACCCTAACCAACACACACACCCAGCTACACACCCCACCCAACACACACACCCAGTCACACATACACCCTAACCAACACACACACCCAGCTACACACCCCACCCAACACACACACACCCAGTCACACATGCACCCTAACCAACACACACACCCAGCTACACACCCCACCCTACAAACACACCCAGTCACATATACACCCTAACCAACACACACACCCAGATACACACCCCACCCAACACACACACCAAGTCACACATACACCCTAACCAACACACACACCCAGCTACACACCCCACCAACACACACACACCCACCTACACACCATAACCAACACACACACCCAGCTACACACCCCACCCAACACACACACCCAGTCACACATACACCCTAACCAACACACACACCCACCTACACACCCTAAACAACACACACACCCAGTCACACATACACCCCACCCAACACATACACCCACCTACACACCCTAACAAACAAACACCCAGCTACACACCCCACCCAACACACACACCCAGTCACACATGCACCCTAACCAACACACACACCCAGCTACACACCCCACCCAACACACACACCCAGTCACACATACACCCTAACCAACACACACAACCAGCTACACACCCCACCAAACACACACACCCAGCCACACATACACCCCACCCAACACACACACACCCACCTACACACCCTAACCAACACACACACCCAGCTACACACCCCACCCAACACACACACACCCAGCCACACACACACCCCACCCAACACACACACCCAGCCACACATCACACCCAGCCACACATACACCCAACACACACACACCCAGCCACACACACACCCCACACAACACACACATCCAGCCACACACCCCACCCAATACACACCCAGCCACACACAAACCCAGCCACACAAACACCCAGCCACACACACACACCCAGCCACACACACACCCCACCCAACACACACACCCAGTCACACAAAAACCCTAACAAATACAAACACACAGCTACACACCCCACCCAACACACACACCCAGTCACACATACACCCTAACCAACACACACACCCAGCTACACACCCCACCCAACACACACACCCAGCTACACACCCCACCCAACACACACACCCAGCTACACACCCTAACCAACACACACCCAGCTACACACCCCACCCAACACACACACACAGCCACACAAAGACCCTAACCAACACACACACCCAGCTACACACCCCACCCAACACACACACCCAGTCACACATTCACCCCATCCAACACACACACCCAGCTACACACCCCACCCAACACACACACACACCCAGTCACACATACACACCACCCAACACACACACCCAGTCACACATACACCCTAACCAACACACACACCCAGATACACACCACACCCAACACATACACACCCTAACCAACACACACACCCAGCTACACACCCCACCCAACACACACACCCAGTCACACATACACCCTAACCAACACACACACCCAGCTACACACCCCACCCAACACACACACACCCAGTCACACATGCACCCTAACCAACACACACACCCAGCTACACACCCCACCCTACAAACACACCCAGTCACATATACACCCTAACCAACACATACACCCAGATACACACCCCACCCAACACACACACCAAGTCACACATACACCCTAACCAACACACACACCCAGCTACACACCCCACCAACACACACACACCCACCTACACACCATAACCAACACACACACCCAGCTACACACCCCACCCAACACACACACCCAGTCACACATACACCCTAACCAACACACACACACACAGCTACACACCCCACCCAACACACACACACCCAGCCACACACACACCCCACCCAACACACACACCCAGCCACACATCACACCCAGCCACACATACACCCAACACACACACACCCAGCCACACACACACCCCACACAACACACACATCCAGCCACACACCCCACCCAATACACACCCTGCCACACACAAACCCAGCCACACACACACCCAGCCACACACACACACCCAGCCACACACACACCCCACCCAACACAAACACCTAGCCACACACCCAGCCACACACACACCCCCAGCCACACACACACCCACCTACACACCCCAACCAACACACACACCCAGTCACACATACACCCCACCCAACACACACACCCTAACCAACACACTTACCCAGCTACACACCCCACCCAACACACACCCCCAGTCACACATACACCCTAACCAACACACACACCCAGTCACACATACACCCCACCCAACACACCCACCCACCTACACACCCTAACAAACAAACACCCAGCTACACACCCCACCCAACACACACACCCAGTCATACATACACCCTAACCAACACACACACCCAGCTACACACCCCACCCAACACACACACCCAGTCACACATACACCCTAACCAACACACACAACCAACTACACACCCCACCAAACACACACACCCAGCCACACATACACCCCACCCAACACACACACACCCACCTACACACCCTAACCAACACACACACACAGCTACACACCCCACCCAACACACACACCCAGTCACACATACACCCTAACCAACACACACACACACAGCTACACACCCCACCCAACACACACACACACACAGCCACACACACACCTCACCCAACACACACACCCAGCCACACATACACACCCAGCCACACATACACCCAACACACACACACCCAGCCACACACACACCCCACCCAACATACACACCCAGCCACACACCCCACCAAATACACACCCAGCCACACACAAACCCAGCCACACACACACACCCAGCCACACACACACCCCACCCAACACAAACACCTAGCCACACACCCAGCCACATACACACCCCCAGCCACACACACACCCCACCCAACACACACACCCAACACACACACCCAGCCACACACACACACACACACACACACACACACACACACACACACACACACACACACACACACACACACACACACACACACACACACACACACACACCCAGCTGCACACACACCCAGCCACACACACACCCCACCCAACACACACACCCAGCCACACACACACACCCCACCCAACACACACACCCAGCCACACACACCCAGCCAACACACACACCCAGCCACACACACACACCCCACCCAACACACACACCCAGCCACACACACCCAGCCAGCCACACACGCACAATGCAGTAAAAGACAAACACACAGGGAGAAACTGACAGAGCACAAATGCAGTTTAGTTTCCATTATCCACGCCTGTGTTTCCTGTCGTGTCTTTGCGTCTCGCTCTTAGCAAAGGGAAGTCATGTGCGAAACGTCAGGCAAGCCTCAGTAAAGTGATGTCATGAATTTAATAATAATATTCCTGCTCCTGTAAAAAATAAAACCTGAGATCCTACAGCAGGGGGAAGAGACTTCACTTCTGATTTATGGTGGGCACGTCGTGTGACTTCCTTCCTGGCCTAGTTTAAGGGTATAGCAACAAACCAGAACTATAGAGGTGGTGGGGTGCAGGACAGCAAGTCAGAGAGAGAGAGAGAGAGAGAGAGAGAGAGAGAGAGAGAGAGAGAGAGAGAGAGAGAGGGGTGAGAGAGAGAGAGAGAGAGAGAGAGAGAGAGAGGGAGGGGTGAGAGAGAGAGGGGGGGGGGTGGAGGGGTGAGAGAGAGAGAGAGCATGGAGGTATAGAGAGACAGTATAAGGAGGAGAAGAAACTCGAGAGGCGGTGGGAGAAGGTAATACACGTGGAACTAGAGTTATTATCTAGAGAGCAGCAGCGTGTAAACATTGGAGGGTATTGGCGCGTGTGCTGGATGAGGAGAGACGAGATGAGAAGAGGAGACGAGACATCCTCAAGGGAGCCCAGAGCACATCTGCTAGGTTCTACACAGCCAAAAAATGTCTGGCGTTGACACGCGCACACACACACACACACACACACACACGCACACATACCCACGCACACAAACACACACACTTGCACACATGTAAACACACATAGACACGTGTGCTGACATAAACGGTTGTGCACTCCAACACACTCGCTCACATATACACACGCAAACCTTCCTCCCGCCACACATACTGGCAAACAACCCTCCTGGGTACCTGCATAGTGACAATAATGTTTGTCCACAATCACAGAAAGTTTCGCAGAGCTTGAAGGGGGTTGTTTACAATTATTAGTGGCAGTGTCATTGCTAGTTGTTATGGGAGGCTGCACTTCCCACCTGTCACCACACAGGGGCAGCCCTGAGGCCTGTCTGCGTGGTAGGGGGCCTTAAAGGAAAAATCCACTCAAAAATCTTTTGGTGTTAATACAGTGGACGGAGGGGTCTTTGTCTGATCTAGCAGTTGTTATGAACAGACACCAGACATTAAAGTAACAACATAAGAGGACAGACTTTACTAGTAAGGGAAAATATAATGAAAGGGGAAAGAGGAACATGCCACAGAAATGAGAGCAAAGAGAAGATCTAATGACTCCAACAGATGAGACACACGCGCGCACACACACACACACACACACACACACACACACCCACACACACACCCACCCGCCCGCCCGCCCAACCCCCCACCCACCCACCCACCCACACACACAGACCAAAGGGAAAACTGCAAGCCCATAAAATGTTGGTTGTTGGTGAGGCAGCAGAGGTCTGTGTCTCTCCACAGCTGAACTCTTGAGATGTGCCAAGGTCAATTTGATGGGTTCTATGGTAACAAGAGCACCAGCGCTCTGTCGCCCTGTGATGTTAAACTAGCCACCACACTGAAGGAGTTCTATACTCCCATCTCTGTGATGTTAAACTAGCCACCACACTGAAGGAGTTCTATACTCCCATCTCTGTGATGTTAAACTAGCCACCACACTGAAGGAGTTCTATACTCCCATCTCTGTGATGTTAAACTAGCCACCACACTGAAAGAGTTCTATACTCCCATCTCTGTGATGTTAAACTAGCCACCACACTGAAGGAGTTCTATACTCCCATCTCTGTGATGTTAAACTAGCCACCACACTGAAGGAGTTCTATACTCCCATCTCTGTGATGTTAAACTAGCCACTACACTGAAGGAGTTCTATACTCCCATCTCTGTGATGTTAAACTAGCCACTACACTGAAGGAGTTCTATACTCCCATCTCTGTGATGTTAAGCTAGCCACTACACTGAAGGAGTTCTATACTCCCATCTCTGTGATGCCCCACTCTAGCTGTGTGTGTGTTTCGGTGTGTGCGCCGTTTTGGGAGAGCTCAGGGTCAGTCTAGTGGAAGGAGGGAGGGAGGCCAGAGCGGCTGGCCAGGCGAGGCGGTCCAGGGAGCAGAGAGTAGGGCTCAGTCAAGACTGATTCAAGGCTAGTTTAGATCTCCTCTGATGTGCCTCCGTGTACGCTGCTCCTCCCGCCTCTCCTCTCTTCTCCAGCAAGCTAACGCTCCTTCTTTTCGTTGAGTGCTTAACTATAAATACTGCCACGGTCTGCGTTACGCTGCTAACCATGGAGGAGCTCACACACTGCACTATAATTAAAGGGCTATTTTAGGACCTTTGAAGCAGCAACACAGACTAAGAAACAAGGAGACATATACACTGTGTAGACCACCGCCCACTACAAAAAGACACACACACACACACACACACTCAATCCCTCAAGTCAGGTACCCACATGGGGATAAAGGTACACACAAACATTAGCATCACGGACACACACACACACACACACACACACACACACACACACACACACACACACACACACACACACACACACACACACACACACACACACACACACACACACAAAGCCAGTTGTTGTATCAGGAGACTAGGGAAACTTCAGAGTGGATTGTATTGAATGTCAAGGCATGAGACAGAATGAGAGCAGAGAGAGAGAGAGAGAGAGATGGGAAGCTATGTGTAATTGCTGTAGATTAGCAAAGGGAGTGGTGAGAGAGGAATGAAGGGAACTGGGAGTGACGGGGGAGGAGGAGTGGGAGGGCAAACATGGAAAGGAAATGTTAAAAGTGGATTAACACAACAACAGGACAAGTGGAGGAGTTGCTGATTTATTCCACAAATGACCTTTCTGAAGAAGGGTGCCACAGTTAAGACTGCCCTACTTCAACCTGGCTAGAGAGAGAGAATGGAGCGGGGATGGATTTAGGAAAATCAGAGCCGTTCTGTGACAGACCCCCAGCTGTTTACTGAACAATATGCCGTGAAGCCCCTCTACTCCACTCTAGGTCACATCTGTGCCATGCTATTAATCCCATTCAATCAGAGACATAGTGGAAGATGGAGGGTTGGAGGGATGGAGAGATGGAAGCTGGGGGAGTGAGTGACACATGTCAGATAGTGTGTGGATGGATGGATGATTTATCTCTCTCTGTCTGTCCTCCCCCAATCACACAAACACACCCACCACAACTTTGTCCATCTATCCCTCAATCCCTCCCAACCACTCATTACTGTAATTGGTGGGCAGAGAGGGAGAGAGAGAGAGAGAGAGAGAGAGAGAGAGAGAGAGAGAGAGAGAGAGAAAATGAAAAAGTCCATCCCCCATCTCTGTTCTGGGTGGATCTCACTTCACATCCTCATTCTATCTCTCTCGTTCAATCAGCACCACTCATTTGCTTTGGTTTTTCCTTTTAAGTTCTAGTCTCATTCTCTGCATCAAAGCATCCTGCTGGCATTTCAAACAAACCCCCGTCCCTCTTTCTCTCTCTGACCACAGCTGCTGTGCTTTGTGTGGAGAGGGTTTACAGGGCTCTGTCATTGGGGTTGGGCTGGGAAAGGGGTGAGGGGAGACAACCACCCCCCAAACTGCATTTTATCTGCTCCCGACTGTGTCCGCCAAGTGTTTGAAAATAACCTGCCAATGGATACTCCAATCAGGCGTGCCCAAATCAGGGCGCAACGAGGGTGTGTGAGAAATGAGAAATAGAGGAGAGTGGAAAGAGAGAACGAATGACAGAGAAGAAGTGAGATGGAAAGACGATGGAAAGATGGAGAAGGAGAGAGAGAGTGTGAGAGAAGTAGAAGTAGAGAGAGAAGAAGCAGTTAAAAGTGTTTGTTTTTTTCCCCCCTTCATAACCTAAATGACTTTAAGCCACACATAATTATAGAGGCGGGGCCTGGGTGGGCAGAGAGAGGGAGTAAACATTATCTCTGCTCCGACCCCCCCCCCCCCCCCAAATTGCCCGGGAGTACTAAATCCCTCAGACAGTCAGGCTAAGCATTATTCATACACACACTCTGGGACTCTCTCTCTCTCTCTCTCTCTCTCTCTCTCTCTCTCTCTCTCTCTCTCTCTCTCTCTCTCTCTCTCTCTCTCTCTCTCTCTCTCTCTCTCTCTCTCTCTCTCTCTCTCTCTCTCTCTCTCTCTCTCTCTCTCTCTCTCTCTCTCTCTCTCTCTCTCTCTCTCTCTCGCTCTCTTTTTTTTTAAATGTATTGTCTCACGTTTGCTCACACCAAACTGCACACAAAAACACATTTGTCTTATTATCCTTGTGGGGACCAAACACTTGATTCCCATTCAAAATCCTATTTTCCATAACCCCTAACCCTAAACTTAACCTTCACCCTAAACCTCGAATAAAAATGTTTGTTTTTAGGATGGTAAAACAACACACCACACACAGAGTTCCTGTTTATGTGATCTGCGTGTGCAGAGAGACAGCTCCACGCGGCAAAAAAACACACTTTGTAGACGTTCCGCGCTGTGTGTGTATTTGTCTTTTCCGTCTCTTCCCCACTCCGTTGCTCCTCTCGCTACTGTGAAACTATTTCCTGTCCTTTTAAGGCAGTCTGCTCCCTGCTCCTCTCCTTCTGCTCTCTCGTTCTCTCTCTCTCTGCTCTGTCCCTCTTTCTTCAACTCCATTTGTCTCTGACTCTCTTCTCTTTAACTGTCTCTGTCTCTCTGTCTCTCTCTGTCTCTCGGTCTCTGTCCCGTTGAGATAGTGATTGTGTGAGCGAGCTGCATGGCTGTTTGCATTGCCTGCTGAATGTTTACCGAGTCTGTTTATTGGTCTGGGATGAGCCTGTGGATTGACTAGAGTTGAGTGAGCAGGAGTTGTGTGTCACCGCTAGCCGTGTCTCTCAAGCTGCTATTGACTGCTTGTCCATTGTTTCTTTCATTGTATCCCCCAGCCACACCCCTCACCACCAACAATGGCGGTTGAGTGCGAGTCGGGGACAGGAAAAGGAGCGTGGGGAAGATGGGAATCAGAAAAGAAGACAGAAAAGGGGCTGCTTTTACGTAATAGCAGTCTTGCTAAGTGTAGCCGAAACGTGATCTCTTTGTGAAAATAGTACAGGCTGTTTGGTTCTTAGCGGGACTGAGAGCAAAGAAAGGAGGGAGGTGTGGGATAAAAAGGAGAAGGAAGAGAAGGACGTGGAGGGAAAGTAAGGACAGAATAAAGGTGTGAGGTGGTTATGTGGTATATGTGTGACACAGAGGCAGAAGTACGTTGCTTCCTCTATTGAAATGATATACTGGTTTTTCATTGACCGCTGGACAACAGAAGAACAGAAGAACAGGAAACAGAGTGACTGGGAACAGTTAATATAGGCTACATCTGAAATAGCACCCCTAGTCCTGATTGGACCTGGTCAACAGGGTGCCATTTCAGGCGTAGACATGGTACGGCCGGTATCTACTCACCGCGGTATCTGACCGTCTTGCGTGGGACTGGGTTCCAGTTGAGACACAACGACTTCTCCCAACCAATCAGAAGAACCAACAGCAGGACCTTAGCCTCACCCATGGCTCCGATGGGACCTGCCCAGTCTCAGCAAGGCCGTTGATTCGCTGGTGGACGGATGAGTGACAGGGGAGATAGACAGGGTGGGCCCAGCCTCTGGCAGCCTGACAAAGAAGGATAAAGCAGAATCAGTTAAAGCGTCAGAACCGACGACCACGATACCTCGTTAGCGTAACAGCCGCGCAACATCCGCAAACAACTTATCAGAGCTCTGTCAAGCCAATCCAACGACAAGCTATTCAATTGAAATGCAGCGCTATCAAAGTTAATGTGTGTTGGCAGCACATCAACCAGACTCTGGAAATGAATGTCGAAGCGAGGACAATTCAACACACAATCTGGTTTATGATAATTCTCCTAAATTAATATGTCAAACGTCAGACTTGTTTTGTCTTTGACAGGTGAAGCTACCGGTAGCCTGTTCAACTAATGGAGGTAAATGGTACAAACATCACCGTAGACACGGCTTAAAAATACACAAATAAATGCTACAGGAATAGACTATCAAAGACATTCTGCTTTCCCTCCTGTGGAATCATCATTCCACACCTGCTGGCGTCTATCGGGAAGCCAAATCAACACTTTGATGCTGTTTACCTATTTGAGAAGAAAAGCTGTTGACTTCTAAACATGCATTAAATGTCAAATTGTGTTTACTCTCGGAGATTAAATGAAAAATATCCCTCTGAGCTGTTGCATTTTTATTGCTCAATGTCATGTGAATTTGAAATGTCCGTTTCAACAGGCAGACTTTCTGTCCTGTTTGGCATTTAGGAGACGGGGGTGTGAATTGAGATGCGGAGCCTGTACTGCACGTTCTGAACCCAATCTGACTCCTATTGATTTCTCTTTTTGGAAAGTAAGAGCAGCCGCACTGACTGAAAAAGTCCAAGATCATCGAAATGTGCTCTAAATGAGTAGGCTTAAATGGAGGGCCGGGATAAGAATATCTGATGGCTCACAGCTCACAGCTCTGACTCCAGGTTTTATTGGATCAATATAGAGGCCTTTGGCTATCGCCTTGAGTGGAGAGAGGGGGGGGGGGGGGGGGGGCGAGGGGAGAGAGAGTGAAGGAGAGATAGAGAGAGAGAAGGAGGGACATGGACAGAAAGGTGTGTTTAGAAACATGGAGGGCGTCTGAAACCAGTAGCGACAGGCTTCACGTTATCTTCCAAGCTGCTGAGAATCCTCCAGTCCTCAATAACGGCATTCTATCTTCTTTTTCTCTTTCTGCCTCTGCCTGTTAAGAAATGGAGTGAGTCAGCGTCCTGGAGGTAGGATTAAGAGGACTAGCCTGTGTAAACATACTGTAGCAGGGGAAGGTGAGGTGAAGAGAGGAGGAGGAGGCGGGGGGGGCTTGTGTGTGTGTGTGTGTGTGTGTGTGTGGGGTGGGGGGGAGGGGTGGATTCAGCAGGTCTAACAGGCGGTTAGGCAGGAAGAAAGCCAATCAACTATCCCTCCCGGCTGTATTGAATCACCTTATAATGATTGGTGGAGGGGACTTGTTTTCACTGGGCCGGCTAATGACGTTCAACAAATTAGAAACAACGCGGCAGACTAATAATATCAGTCAGTGTTCCCGACAAACGCAGGCTAATTAGCCTGACGTTGAGAGAGAAATAAAGCACGTGTTCCGATTATGCTGCTTCGTTTGTGTGTTTGGATTCAGCTAAGTCCCCCGGGGGAGAAAACACACGGATGTTTCTTCCGATGAGGATGGATGTCGGGAAAGCAGGTTAGGATTAGGAAAGAGGGGGGCCTAGGATAGGAAGGGAGTTAAGCAGAATATCCGTTCTCGAGTGTTGTCCATCTCTCTGTTCAACCTCTGCCCTCCTCATGCCCTCCTGTTTCCTTCTCTCGCTTCCTGTCCATCGCTTCCTCTTTCCTCCCTTCTCATCAACTGATAACGAGCCCTTGTGACCTTTGAACCCATGACCTTTCCAGAGGTCACAGGTGTCCAGGCAGAGAGAGTTCACTGACAGTGTCGTACCACTACACTAGAGTGGAGGGGGCCATTAACATAAGCTGGACATACAGTATGTACAAAGAACCACACCACAACTACCTCTCCTCCCTCCTACCCCAAAACAAATACATTTATACAAGGCTCTTCCTTCCTCTCGCTCCTTCCCTCTCTGCCCTTCTCACATCCCCCCCCCCCCCTTTATTGCAGCGGCTGTATTTGAACGTAACCTATTTCACCTCAGCGCTGAGAGGGCAGGATCAAACCCCCTCACTCACACCCTCTATGCTATGTACAAAACAGCTGGAGACATTTTTTATGGAACATTTCCACTCACTTTAAAAGTAAGTGAAAAGACTGTCTAGGGGAAGCAGTGGTGTATCTAACTGAGCACAACTACAATGTACTAACACACACACACACACACACACACACACACACACACACACACACACACACACACACACACACACACACACACACACACACACACACACACACACACACTCTCCAGAGGGATAAGCTCTTTACCCTAATTTGCTGCAGGGGCGTCGTACTACTATGGTTGACTCTGTAAAACAACTCATTTCACTGCACCTATCCGGTGTGTGGGACAATACAACTGCTCCATTCGGACCTGCTAGGCTGCCATATGGACAGGCCTCCTTGACCCAGTTCTGACACTGGTTTGACCTGCTAGGCTGCCATATGGACAGGCCTCCTTGACCCAGTTCTGACACTGGTTTGACCTGCTAGGCTGCCATATGGACAGGGCTCCTTGACCCAGTTCTGACACTGGTTTGACCTGCTAGGCTGCCATATGGACAGGCCTCCTTGACCCAGTTCTGACACTGTTTGTCCTGTTGTCCTGCACAAAGCGGCAGCTGACGGCTGAGTGTACTTGTGCGTGAGTGTTCAAGACATAGTGAGGGTGGGTGTTCAAGAGCTAGATCTACCAGAGAGCCCAAAATACTGGGTCCCTGTGTGTGTGTGCGTTGCGTACTGGCAGATTGTGTAGTGTTTGTGTAAGAGCAGGCCTAGATGAAAGAGTGATAATCAAAGAGGGTTTGATCAGCTGCAGTGTGTGTGTGTGTGTGTGTGTGTGTGTGTGTGTGTGCGCGTGTGTGTGTCTGTCTCATGGGAGGCAGTGAGGGAGCTCTACAGCATCCATCCATCCCTACCAGAGACAGATACACACACACTTCCTGCCAATCCACTGGCCTGCCAACAAGCGGTCTAATTATATCTCTCTATAGTACCTGTACACTACTACATCATGTATAGTATATAGTTAACTGACCAGGGCTGGGGACAAGACTATTTCTTATTCAGACAGTCAGTTCAGGGGATGAATTGAAATGCAATCTATTACCTGAACATTGCCCATAATTTCCCTCTATTATTATCAATGCAGATGTTTTATTCATTAAATAAATCTTAATTCACTTTTAGAATTGACTGACTTCAAAGGAACCCAACCCTACCGATCAGTCAACAATCTGAGAAAACCATATACGAAAGCACAATCCTGTCTCCAGCCAGACATAAAGTACCTCACTACAGATAGAAAGCCATTGTATTTCAGATCAGTGTCCCCAGGCCCTCATCCTTTGAATCCTCTCCCCCCATCATCTCCCTCCCCTAGGGATGGTGGTGGTGGGGGGGGGGGTCCTTTACTGCAGCAGACAGTCCCCTGAGAGAACCACTATTACTCAGGCCTCCAGCCCCTCCATGCCTCAGTACTCAGCCATGATAATACTGCCTTCATCAAGGCCTTATCAGTTCCATCAGGCCAGCGGCTGGCTGTAGTTAGAGCTGAAATTGATCAAACTGCCCTGTGACCACACCACAGCACAGCAGAGCTCAACTCATTTCAATCACACAGGAGTTAACCAGACTACTGGAAATCCATCTGGCTTGGAGTCGCTCGCTCTCTGATACACAAACACACACACAATCTCTGTCTTTGTCTGTCTAACTCACGCACCATTTCTCTGGCTGCCTCCGCCTGTCTTTCACACACATTATCCCTCTGCCTCTGGCTGTCTTTCACACACATTATCCCTCTGCCTCTGGCTGTCTTTCACACACATTATCCCTCTGCCTCTGTCTGTCTTTCACACACATTATCCCTCTGCCTCTGGCTGTCTTTCACACACATTATCCCTCTGCCTGTCTTTCACACACATTATCCCTCTGCCTCTGCCTGTCTTCCACACACATTATCCCTCTGCCTCTGCCTGTCTTTCACACACATTATCCCTCTGCCTCTGCCTGTCTTTCACACACATTATCCTTCTGCCTCTGCCTGTCTTTCACACACATTATCCTTCTGCCTCTGTCTGTCTTTCACACACATTATCCTTATGCCTCTGCCTGTCTTTCACACACATTATCCTTATGCCTCTGCCTGTCTTTCACACACATTATCCTTCTGCCTCTGTCTGTCTTTCACACACATTATCCTTCTGCCTCTGTCTGTCTTTCACACACATTATCCTTATGCTTCTGCCTGTCTTTCACACACATTATCCTTATGCCTCTGCCTGTCTTTCACACACATTATCCTTATGCCTCTGCCTGTCTTTCACACACATTATCCTTATGCCTCTGCCTGTCTTTCACACACGGGCTCTTTCCGTCTCCCACAGGGAACAAAACAAGGTTGCACTCTGGTAAATGCTCTAAACGTTTTGACTCTATCTGAGTCTGTGTCAGGACATCTTTCTATCCCTCACACACTATTTCTATGGCTGTATTTGGCTTCTCCCACGCACACACACTGTTTCTCTGTAGGACTCCGTCTGTCTCTGTTTCTCTCCACCTACAGATGTAGGATCTTCATTTAAGCCAGGCTGCTACAGCACAAAAAGAATCCTGCAGCAACAGCAAATGTGAATTTTTATGTGGAATATAATACATTGACATATAATACATTCTGGAAAATTCTCAGAAAGAATGGTCCAATTAAGATCCTACATCTGTATGCTTGCTGCCTCTGGGGTATATGTACAGTACAGGTTGAACTCTCTCTCTCTCTCTCTCCCTCTCGCTCTCTCTCGCTCTCTCTCCCCTCACCCTCTCTCTCTGACCTTGTGCTCTCAGCCCTTTCCTGACACATGTTGTTGGTGATGAGCACGCACAAGCGTGGAGAAACCTGCGGAGGCTCAATGTTCACTTTGCACCCTGCCCTGTCCAGTGGCTGCTGGGATAGCTCCCTGACCTGTCGTTTATGCGCTCTGCGTGTGTGTGTGTGTGTGTGTTCATGTGTGATTTTGCCGCTCGATCGTCTTTGCTGCAGGCATCATTAACACCAGCCAGTACAGCCGCGTGTGAGACTAAGCTACACATACACACGCACACAATACTGTCTGGATTTCTCACGTGTTCGCAACCCTCACAATCACTAACCCCTCATTATGAGACAAACCAATACAGGATATGTACGCACCCACATCTGACTCGTAGGACTCGGGAACA